>NC_143032.1:59550000-59742500 GCF_057628025.1 Oncorhynchus mykiss | reverse complement strand
CACAACCTGGCCCAAACCACAACCTGACCCAAACCACAACCTGACCCAAACCACAAGTTGTAATATGATAATAAAACACATCTGCCGTGAAATACATTACAGCCTGATGAGTGTTCTGTGGAGGTTCTGTATAAACACATTGGATCCAGAAGATCATGTAAAGACAGATCCACTCTGAGAACGGGGACCATGGGTTTCTCCACAGGGAAGTGTGGTGCGTAGCCAACGAAGGGTTAATGTCTGTACGTGACGCACTGTCTCGAAGAGGGAAACTCTAACAGGAAAAACAGTCTAAAAAAGGTCCCTGTGCAGCCCAGGCCCAAGGTACGTTTTCTTTGGCCCTCTCCTCACACTTGTTTTTCCAATTTGCTTAACTACAACTCAATGGTTTTCTGATTTGGTGATTGCAGAGGGGTTCCTATTTTTATTCCGGTGGTTGAATCCTCGTCTTTTATTGCCATTGTGGGACTAATTCTGTTTTCTGCCGGTTTCTGGTGCGTCCCTGTTGCCTGCCCCTGGCCCCAATCACCCTCTGTGTCCCCCCAGCTCACACGTCCACTCCTCTTTTTGGGCAGAAACACTCTATAAGGGTTTGTACGGGAGCTTAGAGCTTTATGCTTTATGGTGATATAACCGTATAGTGTGTGACCCAAACACTCACTGTGTGTGTGTGTGAATGTAAATGGGGTCAGTTGGGAGGGTGGACAGAGCAGTGACAGGGCTTCATATGTTAATATGCTGCACATGTGGCTCTGGCATTGGAGGGCTGTGGGGGTCAGAGTGACCCCCCACCCATTCCCACCCCATCCCATTCATCCCCTCTGAATGTGGCTCTCCATTCACACTGATTTCACAGAGGAGGAGGGAAGGAGGGAGGGAGGGAGGAGGAGGAGGAGGAGGAGGAAGAGGAGGAGGGGGACGGTGGCCCCAGGGTGAGAGAGAGAGGTGGTCTTTCTCTCATTCCTGGCTCAGAGAGAAGGAAAAACAATTGGTGTGCAAATGGCTCTCTCTCCTTAATTCCAGGAGGAACCGTCCCCCTCCCTCCCTTCTGGAGTCTCTGGATGTGAAGGGAGAAGAGCAGAAAGAGAGATGGTCTGTGGGATTCTGTGTGTGTGTGTGTGTGTTTGTGTGTTAGAACAGGGCTTAGAAGAGTTTATATTTGTGTGAGTGTGTGTGTGTGTGTGTTGGCTGGCCTGTCAAAGGAGTGCGGCCCCCAGTGTCCTCTGAAATGTTCATAGGTCAGTCGTCACAATAGGCACTTTGATAGAGAAGCTGTGGAGATGTAAATCAGCAAATGGAGCGAGACAAAACAACTGTCCTCCCACCAGCCCCCCAACCACCTCAAAAAAGAGGAGAATTTAGTTTTGAAAGAGAGAGAAAGAGCAGGACACTCCTGTTGCCGCTCTTTAAAAGAGAGAGAGAGTGTGTGTGAAATAAGGGGAGATGGTGTCCCTTTCAGAGTTGAGTTTTTTTGTGTGGTGGTGGGGGTGCAGTGAGGGAAGGAACTATTTCAGTCAGTCTGTTTCATTCTTGGGAAAGCATCTTCTCTATTGCCTGGCACCTGGAATGGGTCTCTGGGAAGCAGGACAATGACTGCGGGGTTAGCAGGTCATAGGACTATGGTCGTCCCTGGTTGCAGACTGAGACACGCTCTGGGTCTCTCCTAATCCCATCGCTACGTTACCACCAGGCATCACAGGGGATGAAAAGTCCCTGTGGAGAAGCAAGGCGGGAAAGTGTCCAGCAGCAGAGACTTAGCATGCCCCAGTTTAGGACATAGAAATGGCTAGTGGATTACAGATAGTGTTGACGTTGTGGCTGAGAAAGCCTGAGTTTCACAGATTGTGATCCCTGCAGTCAGAGCTGCTGAGTTGAAACAGTGATAATCCAATGAAGACACAGTGTAACACATTAAAGACAGAACAAACACATGCTCCACTTAAAAAACAAAAATACCACAACTAATGGTTATGCAGTTCTCATACCCAGAGGGAAGGGGAGGATGGAATTTACCCAATTTCCGAGGAGGGAAGACAAATTGCTTGTACATGTATTGATATGCTGGCTGAGGGCATGAATGGGCTTGAGGGAGGCCCAGGAACGGTGTGATCCACAGAGCGGAGAGAATGTTGAAGAGGGAGTCATACACAGCATCTGTCTATCTCCACATCCTTGACTGTGAGAATTCAAAAATGTGATGATGTCTTTGGCTATGGGGCATGGTCAGCTATGTGTGTGTGTGTGTGTGTGTGTGTGTGTGTGTGTGTGTGTGTGTGTGTGTGTGTGTGTGTGTGTGTGTGTGTGTCTGTCTGTGTGTCTGTGTGTCTGTGTGTGTGTGTGTGTGTATGGAGGTTCTCTATGGGTCCAGGGGAGCTGTGTGATTGAGCAGCCGGTGTGGTGTGGTGCAGTGTGGTTCCGTGTGGTGTGTGGTGCGTCAGTGTCAGAGTGTGAGTGAAGTGTGAGGCAGGCAGAGGCTAGATATAAGGCGAGGGAGGCCCAGGGGACGTCTGGCTGCTGGGAGGGAGATTGATCTGTCAAAAGCCGGCAGACAGGTCTATGAAGGAGCTATATGGTGCCTAACCTACACACAGAAAACATCATCATTGACTGGTTGTACCTCAGAGTTAGAATAAGTTCCACATGAATGCATTAATGTGAACCGTTGTGTATACATCATCTGATTTGATTTGTTAGTGGATCGGATACCTTTTGGAATCATATGAATTACTGGCATGCCAATTGGTCTCATGTTAATATGCAACCGGATTCAAGTAATCACGAAAAAACATTTGACCATAAGACATGATATTTCATGTCTGTCTTGAGATAACCAATTTCCTGTTTGCATGAGGGAATGTAGTGAGTGAAAAAACAGTGAAGCACAAAACCACCTGCGGAAATTACTATTAGATAACAGACTCAACTCACCTCCAATGTGAGCCAAAAGGCCTGAGGATCTTCTCCAGTTGGCAATGTGTATACCACTTTAAGTATGAGCAGTTCCTCACATAGGAATACTGTTGTGGAATGGAGACTGTCACGAAATAGGGCCCGGATCAACCTCATTACAATGTATATGATGTCTCTGAAGAATAACGCTTTGTTCAGTTAAGAGGCAGGCCACTCTAAATGGGCAGTTTTTCAACCCTCTGACACAAAGACACTTTTTCTATTTTCTAAACAGTTGAAACCCTTTAACTGTCAGGCTCAGGATATCATTTTGTGTTATTGATTTGTTTCTTTCGAAGCAAACCTTTATGAGGATAAGTGTTGACTTCAGCCATTCGGCATTATGACTGACAATTATTTGACCATTGAATGCCTCACAAACTCCCAGGGAAGACCCAGGGAAGACCCAGGGAAGACCCAGGGAAGGAGCCTGTTGTGTCTCATTGTTCCCTGTCGGTGAGTATCTGTGTGTTGCCTGGCAGTGTATAAGGGTGTTCAGGGGAAGGGACAGTGGGGCTGGCCGTGGTAAGCTGTGTGAGAGAGTTTTCTCAGTGTCCATGTTCTGTGGGAGAGCAGCACACAGAGGGGCCTCTGTCTGAGGTATGTGAGGAAGAAGAGCAGCAAAACGATGGTGCTGAGGAGTCATGAAAAAGTGTCTTTGTGTCAGAGGGTTGAAAAACTGCCCATTTAGAGTGGCCTGCCTATTAACTGAACAAAGGAAAGGGTCTGTCTCAGAAATCCCTTGCGAAGACTATTTAGTGTGTGTACTATATCAAGGGAGAAAACAGGATCTTCTCTTTACACCAGTCTCTGTCCCTGGCCCCTCCCCTTCCCTCTTCCTCTGTGTTCAGCACTGTCTTTTCTCTTCGCTGTCCTGACTCGCTCTCTCTCCCCTATATCTCTCCTTGACACTTTCTCCATTCTACCTTTCATCTCTCCGAAGGCCTGTAAGCAGGGAGCAGACACCACCATGTGTTGCTTGCTCCTGAGCCCCTCTCCCTCTACCCTCTCCCTCTTCCCTCTTCCCTTCACCCTCTACCCTCTTCCGTCTTCCCTCTACCCTCTCCCTCTACCCTCACCCTCTATCTACCCTCTCCCTCTACCCGTTCCCTCTTCCTCTAGCCTCTCCCTCTCCCTCTATCTATCCTCTCCCTCTACCCTTCCCTCTCCCTCTTCCCTCTCCCTCTTCCCTCTTCCCTCCACCCTCTACCCTCTTCCGTCTTCCCTCTTCCCTCTCCCTCTCCCTCTACTCTCACCCTCTATCTACCCTCTCCCTCTACCCTCACCCTCTATCTACCCTCTCCCTCTCTCTCTACCCTTTCCCTCTTCCTCTAGCCTCTCCCTCTCCCTCTATCTATCCTCTCCCTCTCCCTCTACCCTTCCCTCTCCCTCTCCCCTCTCTTTCTCCCTCTATTTACACTCTCCCTATCCCCTCTCCCTCTACATTATCCCTTTCCCTCTCCCTCTACCCTCACCCTCTCCCTCTCTCTCCTCCATAACTATTTGTGTACACCCTGTTCCTTCCCTAGCTAACCTAAAGCTGGTCTATTCCTTTTTTAGACAGCTCAACATGACCCAAGACGGTCCAGACTCTAAACTCCCTGCTTGTAGCGATAAATGACAAGTGCGCTGGGTTGTCATTTTCTTGACACAGACGTGTTGTCTTTGAAGACAGGGGACGTGGCTGGTTGTTTGGACACAGCTGTGGCACTGTGCCGTGCAGCATCTCTGACATGTTTGTTAACCACAGGGCACTTCAGTGATGTCTCAGATTGTTTACTTGTGTTTATGTGTGTGGCAAGAAGCCAACTTCTCAATAACTGTTTTATGGAGGAAGTCACCTTATGTTGTGGGCATGTTGAGGGTGTCAGAACACATCTCATCACAGGACCTGGTGTGCAGGCAGGCAGGTAGGGCATAGAAATAGAGATCTGATCCAATTCTGAACATGGAAACTGAACAAGTTCACCATGTGGTTGCTGTTAGCAATGCCACTTATGTGACGTATGGACTTTAACTGGTTGGAATCATAGCTTGGTGGGGCTGTGTAGTACCCTTTCATTGGGAGAGGTGACTTTGGAGTTGTGTGTGCTCATAGGGTTGTACCACACCGTGACACAGGTTTCGACACAGAACCAGTCCGGCAACCAGTGACACACACACACACACACACACACACACACACACACACACACACACACACACACACACACACACACACACACACACACACACACACACACACACACACACACACACACACACACACACACACACACAGAGGAAGATTTTTCAAATCACGATAGCCATTGGCTGATAACAGTGGCTAAGAGTGGAGTACAGAGTGACTACACATCACTACTACCTGACTGGTGACTTATGGACACCTGCTGTGGTGTTGCATCATGTCAGCAAATTAACATTTACTGCTGTCTCATGCATCTTCATGTTATTCTATAAGATTGCCTGTAAAGTTATGAATATGTTGTTGTACGTTTTGAAATGATTTGAATATTTTACTTTGCATCGGATTACCTTATATGAGATATAGTCAGAAGCCACACTGCAGGAATGTCTGTTGAGTGTGGTGAGTGTGAACGAGCTAGCGATATTTGCATTGCGCTCCCTGGTATCCGTTGCAGACGCCGCCGTATGAACTCAGCTGTGACTAATTAGTGGTGGCGGCAGAGAGGAAAGGCAGACGATATGTGGCTGATCCGAGGACTGTCTACCTGCCTGACTGCCTGCCTGCCTGCCTGTCTGTCTGTCTGTCTGTCTGTCTGTCTGTCTGTCTGTCTGTCTGTCTGTCTGTCTGTCTGTCTGCCTGCCTGCCTGCCTGCCTGCCTGCCTGCCTGTCTGTCTGTCTGTCTGTCTGCCTGCCTGTCTGTCTGTCTGCCTGCATCCCTTCACTGTACCAATGAACCTTTCTTTCATACACTAGCTGTGGTCTGAAAATATAATAATGAACATTTTCTTGGATCAAGCTAACCCCAGACCCTTTGACAAAGGATGTAATGGTACAATAAACCTGAATTAAATGTGTGTTGACCATCTATAACCAGAGGTATTCCACCACCAGCTGCCCCACACACTCACACACTTAAATATTTAAGTGCTCTTTATGCTTCCCTATAGTGCTTCAGAGGCAGCCTACAGTCAGGAAATAATCATCATTATCTGGTGCCACGAGTGGTAAAGACGATCAATAGCATTGGGTCTGATTGACACGCCAATGTTTATAAAGCCTCTTGGAACACGGTGGTGACAATTTCCAAGAAGGTTGATTGTTTTTTTCTCTTACTGCATTGATTATTTGACTCTAGACTGTGATAGAAGTTGTTCTGACGTTGCTCAGAAAAAAAGTATAGTTTTTTCAGAGATTAGCCTTAGTATAGGCCTGATGGGCAGGTAGAAAAGAATAGCCTCCCCACTCCCACACACAAGTTTATGCAGTGAGCTGTCTGGCACAGAACAAATCAGTTTAGGTGAGTGCAGGCCATAAAGATCAGTCCAGAAAATGTTGTCTCGCAAATGTTTAATAGGCTGAGCATTTCAGGATAAAGAGGAGATTTACTGTGAGTGATGCAGTTCTGAAAATGCTCTAATCGTCATCAGACCATGAAAATGTGAACCATTATTTAATGCTAGGTTTCCACTGAGGGCAGTGAGTTATTCCTCGGTGACAGGATGTGATGTGAACATGGAGAGGGCTTCGCTCTATACTGTATAATGCATTGTCACAACCGGCACAGAGTTATACATACAGCCTCTCCCCAATGACCCTCTCCTTCTCTCCAAGCTCCTCCATCGTCCACTCCTCTCTTCCAACCCTCCATCCATCCCTCCCGTGGTACAACTTAGAGGGGGGTAGGGCTGAAGTGAATAGGAAGGGAGAGGAATAAGCCAGAGAAGAGAGAGTGGGTGAGACAGAGTCCTCTGGAGCGAGTGTATAAGAACATTATGTGGTTTGTACTTCTTCTGGCTGTCCTTTATGCTCATAGATTTTCAGATGATGTCAGGGAAGGAATCAATGGGACACAGTCAGTACCAGGAACGCCAGTCCATTGGTGGAAAGCTGCAGTTAGATAGTATTGGGAAATAGATTTTCTCCATCCCCCTCCATTCCCCTCCCAGCCCTCCTTTTCAATACAAGCTGCAATTACTTCACAAGCCAAGGAGAAAGATGGAGGAAGACTTGGCAGAGAAAATGTGAGATTAGCCATGAGTGCTTGTGTGAGTGTGTGGGAGTGTGTGTGTGATCATATGTAGTGTGTGCTCAATCGTGGATGTGTTTGTGTAGGTTGATGTATGTTCACTTCAGTGTCAGGTTGTTCAAATTGGGATGCCTCGGCTTTTTAAACGAATAGGAACAGTTATTTTACTATTTTGTTTTGGATTGCTCACTCAACATTTCTATGCATTACAATGATGGAAACATTCAGAAACCTTTTTCTGTAACATTCCAAAAGTCGCACGCGCGCACGCACGCACGCACACACACGCACGCACACACAAGAACACACGCATGCAAGCACACACGCACACACACACACACCCGTTTATGTTTATGTTTTATCCGATCAATATTCTGAAGGAAGGTGTCAGTTCTGTTTCTGTGTTCTATCTCTACAGAAGCTCCCTTCTAGATGAGGCTCTCTCTCTCTTTTCTTATCTCCTCATCTCTCTCTATCTATCTCTCAATCTCATCTCTCTCTTCTTATCTCCTCATCTCTCTATCTCCTCATCTCTCTCTCCTTATCTCCTCATCTCTCTCTCCTTATTTCCTCATCTCTCTCTCTATCTCTCTCTCCTTATCTCCTCATCTCTTTCTCCTTATCTCCCTCTCTATCTCCTCATCTCTCTCTCTCTCCCTCTCTATCTCATCATCTCTCTCTCTCTCCCTCTCTATCTCATCATCTCTCTCTCTCTCTCTCTCTCTCTCTCTCTCTCTCTCTCTCTCTCTCTCTCTCTGCATGCTGGGAGTGTTTGGTGCATGCTGGGAATTGTGTGAGTGAGTGCGAGTGTTGGGTAGAGTTAGAGTTAGAGGTAGAGTCTTGTTGATCGGATGGTTGAGCATGGCGTACTTCTTAAAGAAGAGTGTCTTGTTGATCGGATGGTTGAGCATGGTGTACTTCTTAAAGAAGAGTGTCTTGTAGATCGTATGGTTGAGCATGGTGTACTTCTTGAAGAAGAGTGTCTGGTTGATCGGATGGTTGAGCATGGTGTACTTCTTAAAGGAATGTTTATTCAAGTTACTCCGCTTTTTTCTCCATCAACAAGGGTAATGTACCGCCGTTTATTCCCAATGAGCTATTGGAGCGCAAGTTATTGCGGTTTGGGAAGATCGCAAGTTCAATTAAGATTGTCCCGTTGGGTTGCAAACACCCGGCTTTGAAACAGGTTATGTCGTTTTGGTGACAGGTGTTTATGTTTTTGGACTCACCGGAGCAGACTTTGGAGTTATCGTTTAAAGTCAAGTATGACAACAGATTGTATATGGCTAATGCTAGTACGGGTAGTCAACAGTGTTTTGAGTGTAGGGGTGTTGGTCATAAGCGACATGCTTGCCTGAAAAGGGAGAAGGCAGAGGGAGGGGCGCACATGGTCATCATAACGCCTGCGCCCATTGACGTAGGGAGAGGTGGGCCGACAGCGGTAGAGCAGCCACAAGCACCCGTTTCTGAGGAACAAGTTGTCCGTGTTGAGGGCACGGAGTTGCAACTTGTACCAGAGGGAAATGTTATGCAGCAGAAAAATATTGTTGTAGAAGGTAAGGATGGATCTGAAGAGCCAGTTCCTCAGACTGGTGATGAGTTTCCCAGTACGAGTGCTGGGGTATAGGAGGGGGTTCAGGTGGAGCTAATCTCCCAGGTAGTGGAGGAGATGCCAAACTATGAGTAATGGGGTACAGGAGGGGGTTCATATGGAGCTCCCAGGTAGTGGAGGAGATGCCCACTATGAGTAATGGGGTACAGGAGGGGGTTCATGTGGAGCTCCCAGGTAGTGGAGGAGATGCCCACTACAATTTAGAATCTAGAGGAGGTAAATGGGTTCCTGGATCAGACTTTTGGGAAATCTGTCAAATTGGCAGATTATTTTGATGTTGATAAGTTTGTGAGGTCAGTTATGATGTTACAGAAGATGGTGGGGTTAGACCAGTTGAGTGAGAAGAAGCGTTTTCGCTTGAGGAAATTTGTTACTGCTGTCACAGCAGCAATGGGTAGTGGGAAACGTGGTCAGGTTTAGAGAAAATTAAAATAATGATGATCATGCCTCATAGGGTGTATTTTTTCTCTTTGGTTTCTCTGTGGTTTCTTCTGCTTCTCCTTTCTCTTTTCTATATGGAGGTACTAAGGGTAGGTTCTCTCAATATTAATGGGGGAAGGGACAGGAATAAGAGGGCTTGGGTATTAGAAGTAATAAAACAGATAAGGCTTAATGGAGTTTTTCTACAGGAGACACAGAGTGATGAGGCTAATGAGGTTGACTGGGGTATGTGGTGGGAGGGGCAGCATACTAATTTCAGTGCTTGGGTGGCAATTTTGTTTTTAATTAAATTAAATTCAAGGGCTTTATTGGCCTGGGAAACATGTGTTAACATTGTCAAAGCAAGTGAGGTAGATAATATACAAAAGTGAAATAAACAATAAAAAATAACAGTAAACATTACACATACAGTAGTTTCAAAACAATAAAGACATTACAAAGTCATACTATATATATATATATATATATATATATATATATTCAATTTGTAATTACCAATGTCATATTATATACATTAAATTAAATTGAATATATATATAATATGACATTTGTAATGTCTTAATTGTATTATATATATATTCAATTCAATTGAATATATATATATATATATATATATACATATATATAATATGACATTTGTAATGTCTTTATTGTTTTGAAACTACTGTATGTGTAATGTTTACTGTTATTTTTTATTGTTTATTTCACTTTTGTATATTATCTACCTCACTTGCTTTGACAATGTTAACACGTTTCCCATGCCAATAAAGCCCCTTGAATTGAATTGAGAGGTATACATATATATATATATATATATATATATATATACACAGTGTTGTAACAATGTACAAATGGTTAAAGTACACAAGGGAAAATAAATAAGCATAAATAGTGGTTGTATTTACAATGGTGTTCGTTCTTCACGGGTTGCACTTTTCTTGTGGCAACAGGTCACAAATCTTGCTGCTGTGATGGCACACTGTGGAATTTCACCCAATAGATATGGGAGTTTATCAAAATTGCGTTTGTTTTCAAATTCTTTGTGGATCTGTGTAATCTGAGGGAAATACAGGTATGTGTCTCTAATATGGCCATACATTGGACAGGAGGTTAGGAAGTGCAGCTCGGTTTCCACCTCATTTTGTGGGCAGTGTGCACATAACCTGTCTTCTCTTGAGAGCCATGTCTGCCTACGGCGGCCTTTCTCAATGGCAAGGCTATGCTCACTGAGTCTGTACATAGTCAAAGCTTTCCTTAATTAAGTTTGGGTCAGTCACAGTGGTCAGGTATTCTGCCACTGTGTACTCTCTGTTTAGGGCCAAATAGCATTCTAGTTTGCTCTGTTTTTTTGTTAATTCTTTCCAATGTGTCAAGTAATTATCTTTTTGTTTTCTCATGATTTGATTGGGTCTAATTGTGCTGCTGTCCTGGGGCTCTGTGGGGTGTGTTTGTGTTTGTGAACAGAGCCCCAGGACCAGCTTGCTTAGGGGACTCTTCTCCAGGTTAATCTCTCTGTAGGTGATGGCTTTGTTATGGAAGGTTTGGGAATCGCTTCCTTTTAGGTGGTTGTAGAACCTGTTGTGACTAGGGGGCAGTATTTTCATTTTTGGAAAAATAACGTATTGATTGCTTTTCTGATTTTTGTGACCAAGTTACCTGCTGCTAGCTGGACAAGTTTAGGCTATCGATAAACTTACACTTACACAAATGCTTGTCTTGCTTTGGCTGTAAAGCATATTTAGAAAATCTGAGATGACAGGGTGATTAACAAAAGGCTAAGCTGTGTCTCAATATATTTAACTTGTGATTTTCATGAATAGGAATATTCTCCAGTAATATTTATGTCTGTTGCGTTATGCTAATTAGTGTCAGTCGATGATTACGCTCCCGGATCCGGGATGGGGTGTCACTAGAGGTTTTAATGGCTCTTTTCTGGATTTTGATAATTAGTGGGTATCGGCCTAATTCTGCTCTGCATGCATTATTTGGTGTTCTACATTGTACACGGAGGATATTTTTGCAGAATTCTGCATGCAGAGTCTCAATTTGGTGTTTGTCCCATTTTGTGAAGTCTTGGTTGGTGAGTGGACCCCAGACCTCACAACCATAAAGGGCAATGGGCTCTATGACTGATTCAAGTATTTTTAGCCAGATCCTAATTGGTATGTTGAATTTTATGTTCCTTTTGATGGCATAGAATGCCCTTCTTGCCTTGTCTTTCAGATCGTTCACAGCTTTGTAGAAGTTACCTGTGGCGCTGATGTTTAGGCCAAGGTAGTTTTTTGTGTGCTCTAGGGCAATGGTGTCTAGATGGAATTTGAATTTGTGGTCCTGGCGACTGGACCTTTTTTGGAACACCATTATTTTGTTCTTACTGAGATTTACAGTCAGAGCCCAGGTCTGGCAGAATCTGTGCAGAATATCTAGGTGCTGCTGTAGGCCCTCCTTGGTTGGTGACAGAAGCACCAGATCATCAGCAAACAGTAGACATTTGACTTCTAGTAGGGTGAGGCTTGGTGCCGCAGACTTTTTCAGTGCCCATGCCAATTTGTTGATATATATGTTGAAGAGGGTGGGGCTTAAGCTGCATCCCTGTCTCACCCCACGGCCCTGTGGGAAGAAATGTGTGTGTTTTTTGCCAATTTTATCCGCACACTTTTTGTTTGTGTACATGGATTTTATAATGTTGTATGTTTTACCCCCAACATCCCTTTCCATCAATTTGTATAGCAGACCCTCATTTTGAAATCAACAAAGCATGAAAAGAATTTGCCTTTGTTTTGGTTTGTTTGGTTGTCAATTAGGGTGTACGGTAAATTGGTAAATAGCCAATTTGACATTTGCTCAGTACATTGTTTTCATTGAGGAAATGTACGAGTCTGTTGTTAATGATAATGCAGAGGATTTTCCCAAGGTTACTGTTGACGCATATCCCACGCTAGTTATTGGGGTCAAATTTGTCTCCACTGTTGTGGATTGGGGTGATCAGTCCTTGGTTCCAAATATTGGGGAAGATGCCAGAGCTAAGCATGATAAAGAGTTTTAGTATAGCCAATTGGAATTTGTTGTCTGTATATTTAATCATTTCATTAAGGATACCATCAACACCACATGCCTTTTTGGGTTGGAGTGTTTTTATTTTGTCCTGTAGCTAATTCAAGGTAATTGGAGAATCCAGTGGGTTCTGGTAGTCTTTAATAGTTGATTCTAAGATTTGCATTTGATCCCGTATATGTTTTTTCTCTTTATTCTTTGTTATAGAGCCAAAAAGATTGGAGAAGTGGTTTACCCATACATCTCCATTTTGGATAGATAATTCTTCATGTTGTTGTTTGTGTAGTGTTTTACAATTTTCCCAGAAGTGATTAGTCTGTGGATTCTTCTTCAATGACATTGAGCTGATTTCTGACGTGCTGTTCCTTCTTTTTCCGTAGTGTATTTCTGTATTGTTTTAGTGATTCACCATCTCTCTCTCTGTCTCCTCATCTCGCTCCTCATCTCTCTCTCCTCATCTCTCTCTCTCTCTCTCCCTCTCTCTCCTCATCTCTCTCTCTCTCTCCTCATCTCTCTCTCTCTCTCGCTCTCTCTCTCTCTCTCTCTCCTCATCTCTCTCTCTCTATCTCTCTATCTCTCTCTCTCTCAAATTCAAATTCAAATTCAAATTCAATCTGCTTTATTGTCATGAAAAACATTGTGTGAATATTGCCAAAGCAACAATGTATACAATATACATTGTAATAAAATTATAAACAATAACAAATAATAATATGAAATGGTAGTAAACAATAATACAAAATTAAATACAAAAATAAGAACTATAAAATGGTAACAGTCAATAGTAGAAATGTAAGAAATATAAAAATATAAATATGGAAAATGATAGTAATAATAGTAATAACAATAATTATAATAATAAGTAAGTTAATGCTTACTATGCAGATGTTATTATTCAGTGTCCCTCAGGCTATGGCAGGCAAATACATAGTTGGCTGCAAGAGGAGCCATTGCTCCTTCGCCCATGAGTATTTTTAGTTTTTCCTCTGGGTTTAATAAGTTAAAATTTGGAATAAATGTAGTCATATCTGTGAATAATGAATCTCTTTGTGAGGAATATTTATCACAGTAAAGGAGAAAGTGCATCTCTGTTTCTACCTCCCCTGTTGTGCAGTGACCTCTTTGGGTAGCCATGTCTTTTTATGTCTGCCGGTTTCTATTGCCAATTGGTGGTCACTCAGCCTGTACTTGGTAAGGATCTGTCTATGCTTCGTATCTCTGACAGAGTAGAGATAATCGTCCAATTCATATATTCTCTGTTTAGGGTCAGATAGCAATTTAGTTGGCTTTGGGATTTTGTTTCGTTTTTCCAAAGTTGTAAATATGAGTCCTTTGATTGGTTCATGATTTTGTTTATTGGAATTGTTTCTTTTGAAGCAGTGCTGGTGTCCGCTTGGTTCGTTAGGTCCAACACCAGCTGACTGAGAGGGCTCGTTTCTGGGCTCAGCTCTTGGGTTTGAAGTGCTTTAAATTGCAGACTTGAACTTGGACTTGAATTTAGATGTAGCCAAAATTTTTATGATCTTTTCTGTATTTTCATTACTACTGGAAAGCGGTCCAATTCTGCCCTACATGCATTAGTTGGTGTATTTCTCTGGACTTTTCCGACAGAATTCTGCATGTAGGGCTTAAATTTAATGTTTGTCCCACATTTTAAATTCCAGTTTATTGAGTGGCCCCCAAACCTCACTTCCATAAAGAGTTATTGGTAGGATTACACTGTCAAATATTTTGGTCCAAATTCTAACTGGGATGTTGATTTTTAATAATTGCATTTTTATTGCATACAATGCTCTGCAGGCTTTTTCTTTGAGTGCATTCACTGCCATATTAAAGTTTCCCAATGCAGATATGGTCAGACCAAGGTAGGTGTCATTTTTAGTGTCTTCAATTATGGTGTTGTTCGGGGTGAATTTGTGTTTCTGACATCTAGGTTTTTTTCTGGAAAATCATGATTTTCATTTTTTGAAATTTACTGCTAGGGCCCAATTATGGCAATATTGCTCTAGAATATTAAGGTTCTGTTGAAGACCTTCTTTGGTTGGTGATAGAAGTACCAAGTCATCAGCATATAGCAGGTATTTTTCCTCTGTGTCAAATAGTGTGAGTCCTGGGGCTGGAGAATGGTCCAACATGTCTGCAAATTCATTGATATAAATATTGAAAAGATTTGGACTCAAACTGCAGCCTTGTCTCACACCTCGACGTTGTGAAAATAATGATGTTCTTTGGTTTTTGATTTTTATTGCACACTTGTTTTCTGTGTACATACATTTTATTAAGTCATACAGCTTACCACCAAGCCCACTTTGGAGAATTTTGTAGAATAGCCCTTCATGCCAAATATAATCAAATTATTTTTTAAAGTCAATAAAGCAAGCAAAGATTTTGCCCTCTTTTTTTGGTGGACGTGTTTATTAATTAGTGTGTGTAAGGTGTATTTATGGTCAGTAGTGCGATGGTTAGGGAGAAAGCCAATTTGACATTTACTTATTAAATTTTTTTCTTGAAGAAAGGTTTGAATTCTTGAATTCATAATGCCACAGAAAACCTTTCCCAAGTTGCTGTTTACGCAAATTCCCCTGTAATTATTGGGGTCTGATTTGTCTCCACTTTTGTGGATAGGGGAGATGAGCCCCTGGTTCCAGACACCAGGAAAGCAGCCAGAAGTTATAACCATGTTGAACAATTTTGTCACGACTTCTTACGAAGTCAAAGCCGCTCCTTGTTCGGGCGGTGCTCGGCGGTCGACGTCACCAGTCTTCTAGCCATCATTGATCCATTTTTCGTTTTCCATTGGTTTTGTCTTGTCTTCCTACACACCTGGTTTCAATCCCATTCATTACCTGTTGTGTAAGTAACCCTCTGTTTCCCGTCATGTCTTTGTCAGAGATTGTTTGTTATTCAGTGTTGTGTTGGTTTTTGTATTGGTGCGCGACGTGTCCTCGTACCCACTTTTTTAATTATTACATGTAGCATGGAGTATTTTTCATTTATTTGTTATTTAACAACTCCACTACACTCAGTTTGATTCTCCTGTGCCTGACTTCTCTGCCACCTATCCACATGAATCTCTGACCAAATAATGAAGTCAGCAGGAGAAGGTACCCCGGCCATGGAGGTGGAGGAGCGCGTCATGGAACACACGGAGATGATTGACAATCTGAGCTCCGCGATGGATCGTGTTGTCCAGAATGTGGACCGCTGGGAGCGACAGGGAGTTTTTCCAGCGCCTCCACCAGCCCAACCGGGGTCTCCCTTGAGCGCCCTTTCCCCGCCTGAACCCAGCAGGACCCATTTGTCCCTGACTAAGAAGTACGACGGAGATACTGTAAACTGCCAGGGTTTTCTCCTCAAACTAAGCTTATATCTGGCCACGGTCCACCCAGCTCCATCGGACCGTGAGAAGAGTTACACCCTCGTCTCGTGCCTCACCGGGAAAGCCCTGAAGTGGGCCAGCGCTGTGTGTAGAGAGGAGGATGCAGCGTTGGACACGGGGCACGGTATTCATCCAAAAAGTGAAAACGCTGCCCCCTATCCCAAAGAATTTAACTGCCTGTTCAGGGGCAGAACGACAGACTTGTCAGCTCTGGGGTTTGAACTTGCAACCTCCTGGTTACTAGTCCAGTGCTCTAACCACTAGGCTACCCTGCTGCCCAATGCATGTCCTAGCTTTTGGGCCTGAGTAGCAGGCAGTTTACTTTGGGCAAGCTTTTCATCTGGACGTGAAAATTCTGCCCCCAAGCCCGAAGCGGTTTTAAGGATACCATCAACACCACATGCCTTTTTTTGGTTGGAGGGTTTTTATTTTGTCATGTAGCTCATTCAAGGTAATTGGAGAATCCAGTGGGTTCTGGTAGTCTTTAATAGTTGATTCTAAGATTTGTATTTGATCATGCATATGTTTTTGTACTTTGTTATAGAGCCAAAAATATTGGAGAAGTGGTTTACCCATACATCTCCATTTTGGATAGATTATTCTTTGTGTTGTTTGTTTAGTGTTTCCCAATTTTTCCAGAAGTGGTTCGAGTCTATGGATTCTTCAATTACATTGAGCTGATTTCTGATTTGCTGTTCCTTCTTTTCCATAGCATATTTCTGTATTGTTTTAGTGATTCACCATAGTGAAAGCTTAGACTCAGGTTTTCCGGGTCTCTATGTTTTTGGTTGGACAGGTTTCTCAATTTCTTTCTTAGATTTTTGCATTCTTCATCAAACCATTTGTCATTGTTGTTCATTTTCTTCGGTTTTCTATTTAAGATTTTTAGATTTGATAGGGAAGCTGAGAGGTCAAATATACTATAAAGATTTTCTACTGCCAAGTTTAAACCTTCACTATTACAGTGGAACGTTTTACCCTGGAAATTGTCTAAAAGGGATTGAATTTGTTGTTGCCTAATTGTTTTTTGGTAGGTTTCCCAACTGCATTCCTCCCATCTATAGCATTTCTTAATGTTACTCAGTTCCTATGGCTTTGATGCCTCAGGATTGAGTATTGCTCTGTTCAAGTAGACTGTGATTTTGCTGTGGTCTGTCAGGGGTGTCAGTGGGCTGACTGTGAACGCTCTGAGAGACTCTGGGTTGAGGTTAGTGATAAAGTAGTCTACAGTACTACTCCACGAGATGAGCTATAGGTGTACCTACCATAGGAGTCCCCTCGAAGCCTACCATTGACTATGTACATACCCAGCGTGCGACAGAGCTGCAGGAGTTGTGACCCGTTTTTGTTGTTTATGTTGTCATACTTGTGCTTAGGGGGGCATATGGGGGAGGGAATGCTGTCACCTGCAGGCAGGTGTTTGTCCCCCTGTGTGCTGAGGGTGTCAGGTTCTTGTCCGGTTCTGGCATTTAGGTCGCCACAGACTAGTACATGTCCCTGGGCCTGGAAATGATTGATTTCCAACTCCAGGATGGAGAAGCTGTCTTCATTAAAGTATGGGGATTCTAGTGGGGGGATATTGGTAGCACACAGGAGGACATTTTTCTCTGTTAAGATAATTTCCTTTTGAATTTCTAGCCAAATGTAAAATGTTCCTGTTTTGATTCATTTCATGGAGTGAGTTAGGTCTGCTCTATACCAAATTAGCATACCCCCTGAGTCTCTTCCTTGTTTCTCACCTGGTAGTTTGGTGGATGAGACTACCAGCTCTCTGTAACCTAGAGGGCAACCAGTGGGTCCGTCTCCTCTATACCAGGTTTCTTGCAGGATGACAATGTCTGTATTACCAATTTCTTTGGTGAAGTCCAGGCTCCTGCTCTTTAGGCCAAAGGCAGATGACCTCAGGCCTTGGATATTCCAGGATGAGATAGTGAAGGCTTTGTGTTCCATAACGTGTCTAACGTAGTTAGTCGTGTTGTTTGGCCTCAGGCCAGTAAGTGTGAGCAGAGCCTGCTGAGCATCTGGTACATGCCATTGGCTTGGGTTAGTGTAAGAGTGGGGGTTGGGCCTGTTTGCCCGCTCACTGCCTGGACGTATGTGTGACTTACATGTTGAGGCCCTCTTTGCGGGGGTGGGGTGCATGGGGTGGGCAGGTGAGGCGTAGGTCTAATCTGAGGGGGCCTAAATGGGGTGTGGACATGGTTGACTTGGGGGGGTGTTGATTGGTTGGGGTGAGGGTGTGGATGTGGCTGGTTTTGCTGTGATCTGGATGCAAGTCCTCTTGGCGTGGGTCCTCTATGTGTAGGTCCAGGTCTGGGAGGGTGTCTCGCTGGTCTGGGTGGGGTGTCTATTGATCTGTTGCTCCTGTGTGAAGTGTTGGGGATAGGTTTGAGAGCGATGTCCTTTAGAGTCCGGGCAAAGGTGGGCACTGCTGCCTTGTAGAGGTAGACCTGGTCATGGAGGCTGTTCAAGTCCAGGGTGGAGTGGTGGGCCAGGAAAACATTTGGTTTTGAGGCACAGTCACGGGAAATACTTGCGTTTACCCACTGTATTTTGGCAGGGTGGAAGTCTTTTCGTGGTAGCAGGGTGGAGATAACCACTTGTGCTTTGGGGAAAGTGGAAGAAGCTTAATCAATCACTCCCTTCAGTGCTGTGGCCACCCTTTCCTGCTGTGTTTTCAGGTTGTTTGTGCCTGTGTGTATTATTATGTGGCTGGGTGACCCTAGTTGGTCCTCAGACAGAAGGTCTAGGGCGCGCTAGGTGTTTGGACACCAGAGTTTAGACACACTGTGTTTGGGAAAAGTTGTTTTTCTACAGAAGGGTTATCAGGGTGCCTCAGAGAGGGTGAGAGCCCCTAGGCTTGGGGTTCTTCATTTGTCTGTTCTGCTGTGATGTCGACGCTATTGCCAAGGTCTGGTGTGGACTGTTCTGCTGTGGTGTCAAGACTTTTGTCGGGTGCTGAGGTGGGCTGTTCTGCTGGCTTCTCTGCGGGGGTGGCCACCTCTCTAGTGGGTTGTTCTCTGTCACACACCATCCCCTCAACCTCTCCTCCAGCAGTCTGATCCTCTCCTCTAGTGCGCTGTTCTTCTCCTGCTCCTGCTCTTTCTCCTGTTGAAGTTGTCTCACCACTGTCCAGAGTGCAGATATGTCTCTCTCCACCTCCAGCACTCTGAGTCTGGTTAAGAGAGTGTTGTTGTGCTGGACTGTTGTCTGGGCCTGTGCTGACTGGAGTGTAATCACCTGCTGTTCTAGCTCCACCTGCCTTACCTCCAGCTGGGTAAATGTATCCTTCATTTCAATGAGAGGGTAGTACTCTGTGCTGGGAGGTTGACTTTCCGCAGAGGGTGGCTCGTCTGTGGGGTTATATAATGAAGAGGTCTGGTCTGACCCGCTCGGGGTGGGGGTAGCTTTCTCAAGGGAGAGCTTCTCCTGCTGGGCTAATTCTTTGATTAGGTGAAAGTCCAGCTGAAACTGTTTGGGGTTGCCCTGTACCATTACTGTTCCAGACTTATAGAGATTTATATTAGCTGACTCAGAGACCTCGTTGTCAAGTATCCCTAGTTTCCACCCCTCGTTAACACCCCCTCGCTTAACGAAGGGGTAGTGTGCTAATATAGCACTCTGCCATGCCAGGGGATGGTTTGTGTGTAAGATGAGGTTGCTGATGTTCCCATTTTTTTAATAGTCAGCAAAAAGTGTCTCTTGATTTTCCATAATGAGCTTCATTTTGTGATCTTTTCTTGCCTTATCATTCTTTACATACACAGGGTACTGTATTTTAATTACCTCTGAACAGCAGGAGGCAGCTTCTAAGGCCTCTCCTGCCATTGTTGGGCTAAAGGGCTTTGACACCTCTCTCTTGACACATCAGTGCTAATTGAAGCTGTATCAAGCTTGGCAGCCTTAATTTAGCATTCAGTCCTTATAAAGTAATGTAATGTATTTCTCTTCTTTGCTTTTGGAAATAAAATATAGTTTCAGACTAAACATTACTCACTCAGTTCCAGGTTGGATGGTGTTTTCAGGTTTCTGTTGTTTTCCAGAGAATTTGCTGTATAGCTTTGGAATAATAATCTTTGGTAGTTGTAAGCCTTCCATGTGATTCCGTAATTCCGTAAAAAATCAGGTTGTAGGTTTTGATTTTTGATTTGGAGTAATGGTTATGTTGTACAGGGTAACATCCTGTATATGTTCCTGACAAAAAAATCCAAGTTTATCTAAATCTATATTTTTTAAAGAAAATGCTGAAAAATGCAGGAGCTCATCTGATCAAGACCTCTAGTCTGCGGTCTCTCTCTCTCTCTCTCTCTCTCTCCTCATCTCTCCAGCTCCTCATCTCTCTCTCTCTCTCTCTCTCTCTCTCTCTCTCTATCTCTCTATCTCCTCATATCTCTCATATCTCTCATATCTCTCTTATCTTTTTGTTTTCTCATGATTTGCTTGGGTCTAATTGTGCTACTGTCCTGGGGCTCTGTGTGTGTGTTTGTGAACAGAGCCCCAGGACCAGCTTGCTTGGGGGATTCTTCTCCAGGTTCATCTCTCTGTAGGTGATGGCTTTGTTATGGAAGGTTTGGGAATCACTTCCTTTTAGGTGGTTGTAGAATTTAACGTCTCTTTTCTGGATTTTGATAATTAGTGGGTATCGGCCTAATTCTGCTCTGCATGCATTATTTGGTGTTCTACGTTGTACACGGAGGATATTTTTGCAGAATTCTGCATGCAGAGTCTCAATTTGATGTTTGTCCCATTTTATGAAATCTTGGTTGGTGAGCAGACCTCAGACCTCACAACCATAAAGGGCAATGGGTTCTATGACTGATTCAAGTATTTTTTAGCCAGGTCCTAATTGGTATGTGGAATTTTATGTTCCTTTTGATGGCATGGAATGTCCTTCTTGCCTTGTCTCTCAGATCGTTCACAGCTTTGTGGAAGTTACCTGTGGCGCTGATGTTTAGGTCAAGGTATGTATCGTTTTTTTGTGTGCTCTAGGGCAATGGTGTCTAGATGGAATTTGTATTTGTGGTCCTGGCGACTGGACCTTTTTTGGAACACCATTATCTCTCTCTCTCTGGCTCTCTCTCTCCTAATCTCATCTCTCTCTTTCTCATCTCTCTCTTTCTCATCTCTCTCTTTCTCATCTCTTTCTCATCTCTCTCTTTCTCATCTCTCATTCTCATCTCTCTCATTCTCATCTCTCTTTCTCATCTCTCTTTCTCATCTCTCTTTCTCATCTCTCTCTTTCTCATCTCTCTCTCTTTCTCATCTCTCTCTTTCTTATCTCTCTCTTTCTCATCTTTCTCATCTCACATTCTCATCTCTCATTCTCATCTCTCTCTTTCTCATCTCTCTCTTTCTCATCTCTCTCTTTCTCATCTCTCTCTTCCTCATCTCTCTCTTTCTCATCTCTCATTCTCATCTCTCTCATTCTCATCTCTCTCTTTCTCATCTCTCTCTTTCTCATCTCTCTCTTTCTCATCTCTCTCTTTCTCTCTCTCTCCTAATCTCCTCATCTCTTTCTCATCTCTTTCTCATCCCACTCTTTCTCATCTCTCTCTTTCTCATCTCTCTCTCTCTCTCTCTCTCTCTCCGCAGCTCCAGGCCTCTCTCTGTATTCTCCCCTCTTTCCCCTACTAATTCTCCCAGCCCTTCTTCCTCCTTGCTTGCAGCAATAAATTACACACTAACTCAATGTACATCTCTTTGTTCTCCCCGCCAGATAATTCAATTCATTTTAGCCAGGCTCTGCGTTCCCAATGATGAATGCATTGACTATGCAATTAAACAGGCCTATGCATTAAAGCGCACGTCCTGCACACACACATGCACGCACCTCGGACACATGCATGTACGCACGAACTCACGCACACACACATGCAAAAACGCACGTACACAAGCACACATCAATTCACACACAGACACTATAGTTCCCTGCTCAAATGTATAAAGCCATGAGATTAAGGCACACAAGAATGTCATTGAAAAATATGACGATGGAACATCAATATACCTCGCCTTAACCACGTTCAACATTCAATTTATCAAACAAGCCTTCAGAATATTGTGGCAACCTACAACATGTGCTCTACCTTGCTTACAGCTCTTTCAGTGAACAGGCAAAGAGAATATAGCGTATCAATATGTATTCTATAGCCACATTTCTATGATGTCCCATTTCAGTCCTGGTTCCTGGTGGCACACCTGACGTACTGCACACAAACATGAACATGTCTCCCATTACTGTATAGAAACAGTAGCAGAGGCATGGGTTTGTGGTTAATTAACCAGGTCTTATTATGGTCCAAATAACCCAATGTCTCTGCCACACCCAGTAGACTGAGACGGAGAGAGATGTGGAGCTGGTCCAGTATGAGGAGGATGTCAGCTGTTAAGCCAGGCTGGGACTGGGATGGTCTGTCTAACCCCTGGGCTCAGAACAGGCTGCTATCTTAAAGGTGACCTCTCAGACCTTGGAGCACTGCTACTGAGTTCTCTCTCTCCAGTGTCCTCCATCTTCTCCTCCCTCTGGGTCTGTCTGTGTCTGTCTAAGGCTTCCTGTGGTTTGATTAATGTTTGCTCAACAACATCCCGTCTGCATCCACTCTCACCTCACTGTCACGACTAGAGGGGAGTGTCAGTCAGTCAGTCCGTTAGTCAGTCAGTCAGTGGTCAGACTCAGGACATATTCAATGCTGGGTTTGGTTGGTTCTCTGTGAGGGTTTGTGGGTCAGACCTGCGACCAGGTTTACTGTACGAGGTCTGACTAGCTCATAACAGTATTATTACTATTTATAGAACCTACTTATAGCACTATGCAGAGATACTGATCAAAGCCAAGGACATGGTTGAGATGAGTTGATAGTAGTGGAATCAAAAAGGAAGAAATGGTCAAAGGTCTGGGAATCTCCATTTCTGGCACCTGAGCAGCTCATTGTCCCCACAACGAGCACCCACTTTAAATGCTGGAGGATTGTGAGAAGGCACTGGGTGATTAATGATGCGTGTGTAAACAAAACTCTTAAAACAAAAGTGTAAAGAACAGAGATAAGCACCGGTACCGCATGACGTGCGGAAGCAGTCTATGGCTTGGGTGGTTGGAGTCTTTAACGGGCCTTCCTTCCACACCGCTTGATATGGAAATCCTGGATGGCAGGGAGCTTGGCTCCAGTGATGTACTGGGCTGTCCGCACCACCCTCTGTAGCACCATGTGATCGAGGGCGGTGCTTTTTTCAGCCAGTCAAGGTGCTCTCAAGGTTACAGCTGTAGAACTTTTTGAGGATTTGAGGGCGCATGCCAAACCGTTTCAATCTCCTGAGAGGGAAGAGATGCTGTCGCGCATTCTTCGCGACTGCGCGTGTGTGTGGATCCTTTTAAGTTCTTAGTGATTCATCATTGAGGAACTTAAAGCTCTCCACCTGCTCCACTGCAGCCCTGTCGATGTGGATAGGGTCGAGCTCGCCCACCCCCCCCATTTCTTGTAGTCCACGATCAGACCCTCGGTCTTACTGACGTTGAGGGAGAGGTTGTTGTTCACCACCAACCTTTCTGTAGGCTGTCTCATCGCCGCCAGTGATCAAGCCTTCCACAGTCTTGTTGTCAGCAAACTTGATAATGGTGGTGGAGTCATGTGTGGTCACGCAGTCATGGGTGAACATTGAGTACAGGAGAGGACTACGCACACCCCCCTGTGGGGCCCATGTGTTGAGGGTCAGCGTGGCGAAGTGCTGTTGTCTACCCTCACCACCTGGGGAGGGCCTGCCACTTGCATGACACGATGCTATACAAATCAGAAACCCTGTTCACACAGAATAATCAGTTTCTCATATTTAAATGATAAATCTCCCATTGTCACATGAGCAAACGATGTCTTTGGGACACACACGGCAAGTGGGTAAAAGGTAAGGCATGTTAGATATGATTGTGCTAGATTTTTTTTCTACCTATTCAGGTATTTGGCCAGGTTTAACATGATCTCTTATCTTTACAGAGGACACTTCCTGCTCTTTCTTCTTTTTGCTTCCTTATGGATGTGTGGTTCCTTCCACTGGATGGGATGATCCTCTGGAAGATCAGGACTATCTATCCTCCCTGTTCCTATATTAGCTAGTTAGTAGTGGTCATGTGTTAAACTCATATGATAGCATGCTTCCTGTGACGAGACATATCTTGGGTCACAGGGTGATTGAAGCTGAAACCCAGGTAGGTGGGCATCATATTCTACCAGGCTCTAGAAGCTTCTCCTAATTCATATGACCTATTTCCAAGAGGGTGCAAAAGTTGAGACTCATTTTTCAGTGAGTACAGAGAACCTCATTCTCCCCCATTTTATTCTGAAGAGGAGTCAGTGTGTCAACCTGTGGGGTTATAGCCTGGTGTTTACATAATGGAGGAGATAGCCTCCATGTCCTCCCTCTCAAATACTTTAGATAGGTCCTAGTTCCACTCACCCGGTCCATACAATTCACTATTTGTGGGCTGTGTCTCGTTCCAGCCAGCAGCGCTCACCACATAGTGAGGCAGCTAAATCATTGAGAATGCATCACGTCATGCATAATCCTCAGGAAGGTCTAAGGAATTAACGGGTCACATTGAGGGGAATAATTCTGGGTCAGAAAAGGGAGATTGAAATGAATAGGTTGAGCGGCTCAGGCTCAGAGCTGTAGCCAGCCAGCTACCTTTCTTGTTGACTGAACAATGTAACGTTAGTTGCATGGATCTTGCCATCTCCATCTCCCATTCCTCTGATGTGCTCATGTTATGCCTGGTAGGGTCACAGATGCTGTAGGTCAAAGAGAAACCAAAGCAGAGCACAGCAGCCATTGTATTACTACCTACAGCAATAAAACCTGGGCCTGTTGGGAGTGCACATTAAACATCCATCGTAGCTCTACGGACAGTGTTTTGATCAACACAGTACGCTGCACCTCTAATATTTCTGCATTACATCACATCACATTAATTGTGCAGCAGTACTGACATACTCTGGCTCCTGTCTCCTCGGCCCTGTACATCTCTGAGGTTAATGTAACTTTTGCTTTCAAAAGCGGCTCAAACATAGAACATGTAATAATAATCTTCATAGCCATTGAATTCTACCTTGCATTATAGGGACATAAGTATTAAAAACAAGTATTCAACAATGCCATGGTGTAAATGGGTGGTTCGAGACCTGAATGCTGATTGGCTGACAGCCATGGTATATCAGACCGTATACCACGGGTATGACAAAACAATTTTTTTACTGCTCCAATTACGTTGGTAACCAGTTTATAATAGCAATAAGGCACCTCTGGGTTTGTGGTATATGGCCAATATACCACAGCTAAGGGCTGTATCAAGGCACTTCTCATTGCGTCGTGCTTACGAACAGCCCTTAGCTATGGTATATTGGCCATATACTACATCTCCTCGTGCCTTATTGCTTAAATATAGTATCATGAGCATATTAATTGTTGCAATGGTTTATTGTTTGTAGACTATAAATATCAGGTTTTTCTTCACAAAAGGGTACAAAATTATTTATCAGATTTTCTTCTATAAGCTTTTCATATCTCATGATACAGGTGTTTCAGTGTGTGTGTGTACTGTATGTATCAGTGAGCTTCATTAGAGCGAGCAGTCAGTCCAGCCAACCACTCTTCCCATCGACCGCACAGCGTTGCCCGTCTCTTAGCAACAGGAGAAGTGCCTGTGGCCGGCTGTTAACTTTCCGCCAGGGTCTGTGATTTCTCCTGCTTTGGGTGAGGTGACTTTCATGTGTGATATGCGTTTGAGCGATCTCTTCCTTCCCCCTCCTTCATCCCACCCCCCTCCCCTCACCAATGGTGCTGTCGGGGTGTGTCGTGGCAGAGAGGAGCAGCCTTGCTGTCGGAAAGCATTGGTTCTGATTCCTGTTCACTATCTCCCCAACGGCAACGTCTCTTTGAAATAGGGAAGACATAAAAGAGCAGGATCACAGTGACTGCTCACTGACTCTGCTATAACGAGAGGAAGTTCTGAGAAACCCAGTGAGAGGGAGGGGAGGGGAGAGACAGGGGTAGTGACAGAGGAAAAGAGAGAGAAAAATGGAGAGAAAAACATTTGAGAAGAGAAGCAGAGAGATGGAAAGAGTGGAAAGAGAGTTAGGTAAAAAAATATTCAATCCCCTTGACTTTTTCCCACAAATGTTGTGTTACAGCCTGAATTTAAAATGGATCAAATTTATATTTTTTTTGTCACTGATCTGCACACAATACCCATAATGTCAAAATATATTAATTTTTTTATGTTTATGAATTAATACAAAATGAAAAGCTGAAATGTCTTGAATCAATAAGTGTTCAACCCCTTTGTTATGGAAAGCATAAATACGTTCAGGTGTAAAAATTTGCTAAGTCATATAATAAGTTGCACTGACTCACTCTGTGTCCAGAAATAGTGGTTAACATGATTTTTGAATGACTAGCCCATCTCTGTACTCCACACATACAATTATCTGGAAGGTCCCTCAGTCAAGTAGTGAAATTCAAGCACAGATTTAACCACAAAGACCAGGAAGGTTTTCCAATCCTTCGCAAAGATGGGCACCTATCAAATAAAAAAGCAGACATATCCTTTTGAGCATGGTGAAATTATTAATTAGGCTTTGGATGGTGTATCAATACACCCAGTCACTACAAAGATACAGGCGTCCTTCCTAACTCAGTTGCTGGAGAGGAAGGACACCGCTCAGGGTTTTCACCATGCAGCCAATGGTGATTTAAAACAGTTACAGCGTTTAAAGGCTGTGATAGGAGAAAACTGAGGATGAATTAACAACGTTGTATTTACCCCACAATACTAACCTAAATGACAAAGTGGAAAGAAGGAAGCCAATGTAACGTCGATAGGTTTGGGCTACTACTTGATACCCTAATTATCTATATCCATCATGCTACAACCTAGCCTATGAATGAAAGTTTACAACGTAGGTGCACACAGGTTGGGAGAAAGATTTGAGGAGGCAGACAGTGACACATTCAATATCGCACACTCTTGCCTGTATCTAGCTAGGGTGTAATTATTAGTCCAACATTTTATCCCCATTTCGTTCCGTTTGCTTCTGTTTAAAAAACGTTTTCCAACAGAATCGGAGGAATGAATAAACCCCTGATCTCACGCAAACAGTCCTCTTTCAAACGCCACTTACAAACATCTCTCTCTCTCTCTTGCTCCCCTTCATTTTTGAAGAAAAATACATGAATTTGTTCAAAGCTGTTCAATGATTGTCTTTCTCTCTCTTTGAGTCAACTACTCACCACATTTTTTGCACTGCAGTGCTATCTAACTGTAGCTTATGCTTTCAGTACTAGATTCAATCTCTGATCATTTGATTGTGTGGACAACATGTCAGTTCATGCTACAAGAGCTCTGATAGGTTGGAGGATGTCCCCTGAAAGTTGTCATAATTACTGCGTAAGTTTATTGAAGGGCGTTAAAACCATGAGCCTAGTAGGTTTTGTATTGAAGTCAATGTACCCAGAAGAGGACGGAAGCTAGCTGTCCTCTGGCTACACCATGGTGCTACCCTACATAATGCTGTTGAGGCCACTATAGACCTTCATGGCATAACTGTGTGTTTTAATCAATTATTTGTTGACATATGAAAATATTTTGTATAGTTTATTCTAAAAAGGAACTTTTTTAATGTTTCACTATTTTTATTTTGAAGCTCCTCTGAGGAGCTTCCACTGTGTTATAGGTATGCTTTTCATCGATATGGACTGGGGAGTTTTTCAGGATAAAAATAAACGAAATAGAGCTAAGCACAGGCAAACTCCTAGAGGACAACCTGGTTCAGTCTGCTTTCCAAATTCACCTTTCAGCAGGACAATAACCCATCTTCCCCAAAACCTTGAATACACTACAAGTTTGCATTTCCTGTTGTGCAGGAAAACTATCAGTAACAAAAGGCTGATCAAAGTAAGATCCTGCATCTGTATAATACATCTGTATAAACTCGAAGCGATGAGTGTAGTAAGTCAGTCATCTACGCTGTATCAACCTAAGGACATATCACATGGCCCGTACTGCTGAGGAGCGGTAGAGCTCTCCATAGCGGCAGACATGTTCAACACTTCATTCATACCAAAGAGCCACTTTCATAATTCATCACAGTCTCCACACAGCCCCTCTCTGCAACAGGCTAAATGTTTCCAACACCCTTCAAACCCTTCACACACACCACACACACACACACACACACACACACACACACACACACACACACACACACACACACACACACACACACACACACACACACACACACAGTAACCATCCTGGTCGAGTAAAGCAAGATACATAATTTGCCCAGGCTAAAAACACTTAAGATTAAGAGAGGGATAAACCCTAACCCTAGCTTCATGTCCACACCCTGGTCCAACCCTAACCCTAGCCTACGGGCTCTACACGGAGGTCCGTTTGCATCGTGTTCCAAACATTCAGCCGTACAAATGTACGCATAACTATTTAGAGATGGACGCATTGTTTAGACGGTGCAGAGCCCTTAACTCTAACCCTACCCAGCAATAACCATTTTATAACCAATCCAATGTAATTGTATGATGATAAAATCATAGGAGGTTGGTGGCACCTTAGTTGGGGATAATGGGCTCGTGGTAATGGATGGAGTGGAATCAGTGGAATGGTAACAACTACGTCAAACATATGGTTTCCAGGTGTTTGATGCCATTCCATTTACTCTGTTCTGGTCATTATTATGAGCCGTTCTCCCCTCAGCAGCCTCCTGTGGATAAAAGTAATCTACATTTATTGAGTTTAATGGCAGCCCTCTCGGAACCCCATAGTGACCCAGGATGTGTCTATTCAGCAGCCCAGTGCTCAGTCACTCTAAAAGGCAGGCCTCAGAGTGCTATATGGCTGGCCGTGTGCGCTGGGCTCAGAGAGTCTAAGGTCCTGTGTGCGACTCTGTGTGTATGATCTTTCATTGTGCCAAGGGGATATGGGTTTGAAAAGGCTAATTTGGGTTTAAGGGCACTGGGCCCCTCGCCAGCCACACCAATCTCATATGCCATTCATCATAGTGTAGCTATCTTCAACTTCCAGACTGCCACACAGAAACACACAAACAACATGTACGCGCACACAAACACACACATGCATGCACTGACACAACACACACACAGTAACACACGGTATACGCACACACACAAAATAACATTCTCACTCACACACTGTCATGGAGAACAGAGAGGGCTGACTCATCATCAGAGTGTGGTTGTGTGTGTGTGTGTGGGGAAGTGTGTAGTAGAAGGATCATGGCATCCCTCGCTGGTTGTAACGGCCTGTGAGCTGAGTGTCTCTGTCCTCTGATCGTGTCTCACAGCAGTGAAACCCAAACTCAGGCCAAAACTGTCTCAACTCATCATGTGACTGGGTTTGTCTGTGTTTGTCTAATACATGTGCATGCATGTGTGTGTGTGTGTTATCTCACTACTCTCTCTCCTGTTTGCATGTTTGCAAAAACCCATAAAATGTCCCTATCCCATTTATATCACAAATGAATAGTTCAGATTAATAAATAGGTGTATTGCATCATGGTAAAGTAAATTCCAAGTAGGAAATTAGATGGTCATCATGATCAGGGGAAGAGTAGAAATTAAACTACAGAGGGATAAGCCAACCAACCCCCCATCCTTCCTCTACTAGAACATCCATAGACAAGACAGAGGCTTAAACCGGTTTAAACTGACCCAAACTGGCTTTTTTTCTCCAGATGGCAACGTGATTTTTTCTTCCTTTTTTCTTTCTCCCTTTCTCCAATCGGAAGGCCATTTTTAACTCTCTTTGCTTCTCACTCTTTGTTGTTGAAATCGTGGCTCCTGGTTAGAGTTCAGTCAGGAGCTCTGGAAGGGTTGGATGGGGGCGTATGGTAGTATCAATGCCACAAATAGCTTTTCACTCCTCTATTTCCCCCCTCTTCTCTTTCTCTCCCTCATACTTTCGACTCTGTCGTTTCCACCCCTCTCCATCTGCAGTCTGACCTCTGCTATTCTTTACTCTGATTCCAGCGTGTTCAAAGGCGGCAGGATGTCAGTAATTGGAAGGGATGTGATGGAGCGGGGGGCCCCTCCTCTGGGCTGGGAGGCCCCCAGTGCTGGAGAGGTCAGGGGGAGCCTGTCTCACTCTGACATGCAGGCCTGGACAGCAGCACCCAGCCAGCCACAACAGGCCCCAGGCAGGCAGCCCGCTAAGCAGCACTCCAGCAGTGAAGGAGCAGTGTCTGTCTGCAGCCGCTCCTCACCAGTCAAGAATTAACTGAACCTTTGAGAGGTTTCCTGCTGTGTTCTGTTCTGTTCTCCTGCACTCAGGGTGATGCAGGGAGCATGGGTGAGACAGGGAGCATGGGTGAGACAGGGAGCATGGGTGAGACAGGGAGGCTTCAGAGCGGTAGATGAACACACCTGCTAGTACAAACACACTCAAACACGGCCATACAACTTCCTTTGGACTGACCCTTGGTTACTAGAGCTTACAGTCTCACTATGACTGCCCAATGGCAAGTTAGCAATATGCTAATGCTCCTGTCTCTGCCCTGACCTCCTCCTGTCCTCTTAAGGGAACATCTCTTCCTTACGCATGTCTGTAATCGGATCTGTGTGCCAGGGGGAGCCCGGAGAGAGCCCCATCTTTCCCCGACGCAGCCTCTCTGTCCCTCAGACACGGCAGGGCGATTAGCAAACCTCTTCACAGCAGCTTAGACCACAGAGGCGTGGAGAGGTCGGCTGCTTTAACCACATCACCTTCAGAGAAAGATGTCTGGACTGCTTTAACCACATCACCTTCAGAGAAAGATGTCTGGACTGCATCACCACCAACAAGCACCCTCGTGAGTCTCTCTCATACTACGCACACACACACACACACACACACACACACACACACACACACACACACACACACACACACACACACACACACACACACACACACACACACACACACACACACACACACACACACACACACACGCTGCCCTCAGCCTATATCATGGTTGAGGGCTGTCCATTGGGGAATCACCCAGCCACCCACCTCATCAGCCCAGGACACAGAGACACCATCGCCTAGCTCCTAAATGCTAACAGGAGGTGTCTCTTTGCAATGTGGGATTACCACGGGAACATGTTAGTACCACAGTACTTACTCTTTCTACACCCTAAAACTCCTTCCCCCCTCCAAAAGGTATGCTGCTGTTTGGCATTTAGGCAAGGACAGGGCAGCGGTGGCAGGTGAGTCTGGTGCCTGGCATCGTTACCGTCATGTTGCCCCTCCATGGCTATCTCTGTCCCTCTGGGACGTGACAAACTGTAATCACAACTCCATGGCTATCTCTGTCCCTCTGGGACGTGACAAACTGTACCCACACCCCCATGGCTATCTCTGTCCTTCTGGGACGTGACAAACTGTACCCACACACCCATGGCTATCTCTGTCCCTCTGGGACGTGACAAACTGTACTCACTCCTCCATGGCTATCTCTGTCCCTCTGGGACGTGACAAACTGTAATCACACCTCCATGGCTATCTCTGTCCCTCCGGGACGTGACAAATTGTACCCACACCTCCATGGCTATCTCTGTCCCTCTGGGACGTGACAAACTGTACCCACACCTCCATGGCTATCTCTGTCCCTATGGGATGTGACAAACTGTACCCACACCTCCATGGCTATCTCTGTCCCTCTAGGACGTGACAAACTGTACCCACACCCCCATGGCTATCTCTGTCCCTCTGGGACGTGACAAACTGTACCCACACCTCCATGGCTATCTCTGTCCCTCTGGGAAGTGACAAACTGTACTCACACCTCCATGGCTATCTCTGTCCCTCTGGGACCTGACAAACTGTACCCACACCTCCATGGCTATCTCTGTCCCCCTGGGACGTGACAAACTGTACTCACACCCCCATGGCTATCTCTGTCCCTCTGGGACGTTACAAACTGTACCCACATCTCCATGGCTATCTCTGTCCCTCTGGGACGTGAAACACTGTACCCACACCTCCATGGCTATCTCTGTCCCCCTGGGACGTGACAAACTGTACTCACACCTCCATGGCTATCTCTGTCCCTCTGGGACGTGAAAAACTGTAACCACACCTCCATGGCTATCTCTGTCCCCTGGGACGTGACAAACTGCACCCACACCTCCATGGCTATCTCTGTCCCTCTGGGACGTGACAAACGGTACCCACACCTCCATGGCTATCTCTCCCTCTGGGATGTGACAAACTGTACCCACACCACCATGGCTATCTCTGTCCCTCTGGGACGTGACAAACTGTACCCACACCTCCATGGATATCTCTGTCCCTCTGGGATGTGACAAACTGTACCCACACCTCCATGGATATCTCTGTCCCTCTGGGACGTGACAAACTGTACCCACACCTCCATGGCTATCTCTGTCCCTCAGGGACGTGACAACATGTACCCACACCTCCATGGCTATCTCTGTCCCTCTGGGACGTGACAAACTGTACATACACCCCCATGGCTATCTCTGTCCCTCTGGGACGTGACAAACTGTACCCACACCTCCATGACTATCTCTGTCCCTCTGGGACGTGACAAACTGTACCCACACCTCCATGGCTATCTCTGTCCCTCTGGGACGTGACAAACTGTACTCACACCTCCATGGCTATCTCTGTCCCTCTGGGACGTAACAAATTGTACCCACACCTCCATGGCTATCTCTGTCCCTCTGGGACGTGACAAACTGTACTCACACCCTCATGGCTATCTCTGTCCCTCTGGGACGTGAAAAACTGTACTCACACCTCAATGGCTATCTCTGTCCCTCTGGGACGTGATAAACTGTACTCACACCTCCATGGCTATCTCTGTCCCTCTGGGACGTGACAAACTGTACTCACACCCCCATGGCTACCTCTGTCCCCCTGGGACTTGACAAACTGTACTCACACCCCCATGGCTATATCTGTCCATCTGGGACGTGACAAACTGTACCCACACCTCCATGGCTATCTCTGTCCCCCTGGGACGTGACAAACTGTACCCACACTGCCATGGCTATCGCTGTCCCTCTGGGACGTGACAAACTGTACCCACACCTCCATGGCTATCTCTGTCCCTCTGGGACGTGGCAAACTGTACCCACACCTCCATGGCTATCTCTGTCACTCTGGGATGTGACAAACTTTACCCACACCACCATGGCTATCTCTGTCCCTCTGGGACGTGACAAACTGTACCCACACCTCCATGGCTATCTCTGTCCCTCTGGGATGTGACAAACTGTACCCACACCTCCATGCATATCTCTTTCCCTCTGGGACGTGACAGACTGTACCCACACCTCCTTGGCTATCTCTGTCCCTCTGGGACGTGACAAACTGTACCCACACCTCCATGGCTGTCTCTGTCCCTCTGGGACGTGACAAACTGTACTTACACCTCCATGGCTATCTCTGTCCCTCTGGGACGTGACAAACTGTAATCACACCTCCATGGCTATCTCTGTCCCTCTGGGACGTGACAAACTGTAATCACACCTCCATGGCTATCTCTGTCCCTCTGGGACGTGACAAACTGTACCCACACCCCCATGGCCATCTCTGTCCTTCTGGGACGTGACAAACTGTACCCACACCACCATGGCTATCTCTGTCCCTCTGGGACGTGACAAACTGTACCCACACCTCCATGGCTATCTCTGTCCCTCTGGGATGTGACAAACTGTACTCACACCTCCATGGATATCTCTGTCCCTCTGGGACGTGACAGACTGTACCCACACCTCCTTGGCTATCTCTGTCCCTCTGGGACGTGACAAACTGTACTCACACCTCCATGGCTATCTCTGTCCCTCTGGGACGTGACAAACTGTAATCACACCTCCATGGCTATCTCTGTCCCTCTGGGACGTGACAAACTGTAATCACACCTCCATGGCTATCTCTGTCCCTCTGGGACGTGACAAACTGTACCCACACCCCCATGGCCATCTCTGTCCTCCTGGGACGTGACAAACTGTACCCACACCCCCATGGCTATCTCTGTCCCTCTGGGACGTGACAAACTGTACTCACTCCTCCATGGCTATCTCTGTCCCTCTGGGACATGACAAACTGTACCCACACCTCCATGGCTATCTCTGTCCCTATGGGATGTGACAAACTGTACCCACACCTCCATGGCTATCTCTGTCCCTCTAGGACGTGACAAACTGTACCCACACCCCCATGGCTATCTCTGTCCCTCTGGGACGTGACAAACTGTACCCACACCTCCATGGCTATTTCTGTCCCTCTGGGAAGTGACAAACTGTACTCACACCTCCATGGCTATCTCTGTCCCTCTGGGACGTGACAAACTGTACCCACACCTCCATGGCTATCTCTGTCCCCCTGGGACGTGACAAACTGTACTCACACCCCCATGGCTATCTCTGTCCCTCTGGGACGTTACAAACTGTACCCACATCTCCATGGCTATCTCTGTCCCTCTGGGACGTGAAACACTGTACCCACACCTCCATGGCTATCTCTGTCCCCCTGGGACGTGACAAACTGTACTCACACCCCCATGGCTATCTCTGTCCCTCTGGGACGTGAAAAACTGTAACCACACCTCCATGGCTATCTCTGTCCCCTGGGACGTGACAAACTGCACCCACACCTCCATGGCTATCTCTGTCCCTCTGGGACGTGACAAACGGTACCCACACCTCCATGGCTATCTCTCCCTCTGGGATGTGACAAACTGTACCCACACCACCATGGCTATCTCTGTCCCTCTGGGACGTGACAAACTGTACCCACACCTCCATGGATATCTCTGTCCCTCTGGGATGTGACAAACTGTACCCACACCTCCATGGATATCTCTGTCCCTCTGGGACGTGACAAACTGTACCCACACCTCCATGGCTATCTCTGTCCCTCAGGGACGTGACAACATGTACCCACACCTCCATGGCTATCTCTGTCCCTCTGGGACGTGACAAACTGTACATACACCCCCATGGCTATCTCTGTCCCTCTGGGACGTGACAAACTGTACCCACACCTCCATGACTATCTCTGTCCCTCTGGGACGTGACAAACTGTACCCACACCACCATGGCTATCTCTGTCCCTCTGGGACGTGACAAACTGTACTCACACCTCCATGGCTATCTCTGTCCCTCTGGGACGTAACAAATTGTACCCACACCTCCATGGCTATCTCTGTCCCTCTGGGACGTGACAAACTGTACTCACACCCTCATGGCTATCTCTGTCCCTCTGGGACGTGAAAAACTGTACTCACACCTCAATGGCTATCTCTGTCCCTCTGGGACGTGATAAAATGTACTCACACCTCCATGGCTATCTCTGTCCCTCTGGGACGTGACAAACTGTACTCACACCCCCATGGCTATCTCTGTCCCCCTGGGACTTGACAAACTGTACTCACACCCCCATGGCTATATCTGTCCATCTGGGACGTGACAAACTGTACCCACACCTCCATGGCTATCTCTGTCCCCCTGGGACGTGACAAACTGTACCCACACTGCCATGGCTATCGCTGTCCCTCTGGGACGTGACAAACTGTACCCACACCTCCATGGCTATCTCTGTCCCTCTGGGACGTGGCAAACTGTACCCACACCTCCATGGCTATCTCTGTCCCTCTGGGATGTGACAAACTGTACCCACACCTCCATGCATATCTCTTTCCCTCTGGGACGTGACAGACTGTACCCACACCTCCTTGGCTATCTCTGTCCCTCTGGGACGTGACAAACTGTACCCACACCTCCATGGCTGTCTCTGTCCCTCTGGGACGTGACAAACTGTACTTACACCTCCATGGCTATCTCTGTCCCTCTGGGACGTGACAAACTGTAATCACACCTCCATGGCTATCTCTGTCCCTCTGGGACGTGACAAACTGTAATCACACCTCCATGGCTATCTCTGTCCCTCTGGGACGTGACAAACTGTACCCACACCCCCATGGCCATCTCTGTCCTTCTGGGACGTGACAAACTGTACCCACACCACCATGGCTATCTCTGTCCCTCTGGGACGTGACAAACTGTACCCACACCTCCATGGCTATCTCTGTCCCTCTGGGATGTGACAAACTGTACTCACACCTCCATGGATATCTCTGTCCCTCTGGGACGTGACAGACTGTACCCACACCTCCTTGGCTATCTCTGTCCCTCTGGGACGTGACAAACTGTACTCACACCTCCATGGCTATCTCTGTCCCTCTGGGACGTGACAAACTGTAATCACACCCCCATGGCTATCTCTGTCCCTCTGGGACGTGACAAACTGTACTCACTCCTCCATGGCTATCTCTGTCCCTCTGGGACATGACAAACTGTACCCACACCTCCATGGCTATCTCTGTCCCTATGGGATGTGACAAACTGTACCCACACCTCCATGGCTATCTCTGTCCCTCTAGGACGTGACAAACTGTACCCACACCCCCATGGCTATCTCTGTCCCTCTGGGACGTGACAAACTGTACCCACACCTCCATGGCTATTTCTGTCCCTCTGGGAAGTGACAAACTGTACTCACACCTCCATGGCTATCTCTGTCCCTCTGGGACGTGACAAACTGTACCCACACCTCCATGGCTATCTCTGTCCCCCTGGGACGTGACAAACTGTACTCACACCCCCATGGCTATCTCTGTCCCTCTGGGACGTGACAAACTGTACCCACACCTCCATGGATATCTCTGTCCCTCTGGGATGTGACAAACTGTACCCACACCTCCATGGATATCTCTGTCCCTCTGGGACGTGACAAACTGTACCCACACCTCCATGGCTATCTCTGTCCCTCAGGGACGTGACAACATGTACCCACACCTCCATGGCTATCTCTGTCCCTCTGGGACGTGACAAACTGTACATACACCCCCATGGCTATCTCTGTCCCTCTGGGACGTGACAAACTGTACCCACACCTCCATGACTATCTCTGTCCCTCTGGGACGTGACAAACTGTACCCACACCACCATGGCTATCTCTGTCCCTCTGGGACGTGACAAACTGTACTCACACCTCCATGGCTATCTCTGTCCCTCTGGGACGTAACAAATTGTACCCACACCTCCATGGCTATCTCTGTCCCTCTGGGACGTGACAAACTGTACTCACACCCTCATGGCTATCTCTGTCCCTCTGGGACGTGAAAAACTGTACTCACACCTCAATGGCTATCTCTGTCCCTCTGGGACGTGATAAACTGTACTCACACCTCCATGGCTATCTCTGTCCCTCTGGGACGTGACAAACTGTACTCACACCCCCATGGCTATCTCTGTCCCCCTGGGACTTGACAAACTGTACTCACACCCCCATGGCTATATCTGTCCATCTGGGACGTGACAAACTGTACCCACACCTCCATGGCTATCTCTGTCCCCCTGGGACGTGACAAACTGTACCCACACTGCCATGGCTATCGCTGTCCCTCTGGGACGTGACAAACTGTACCCACACCTCCATGGCTATCTCTGTCCCTCTGGGACGTGGCAAACTGTACCCACACCTCCATGGCTATCTCTGTCACTCTGGGATGTGACAAACTTTACCCACACCACCATGGCTATCTCTGTCCCTCTGGGACGTGACAAACTGTACCCACACCTCCATGGCTATCTCTGTCCCTCTGGGACGTGACAAACTGTAATCACACCTCCATGGCTATCTCTGTCCCTCTGGGACGTGACAAACTGTAATCACACCTCCATGGCTATCTCTGTCCCTCTGGGACGTGACAAACTGTACCCACACCCCCATGGCCATCTCTGTCCTTCTGGGACGTGACAAACTGTACCCACACCACCATGGCTATCTCTGTCCCTCTGGGACGTGACAAACTGTACCCACACCTCCATGGCTATCTCTGTCCCTCTGGGATGTGACAAACTGTACCCACACCTCCATGGATATCTCTGTCCCTCTGGGACGTGACAGACTGTACCCACACCTCCTTGGCTATCTCTGTCCCTCTGGGACGTGACAAACTGTACTCACACCTCCATGGCTATCTCTGTCCCTCTGGGACGTGACAAACTGTAATCACACCTCCATGGCTATCTCTGTCCCTCTGGGACGTGACAAACTGTACCCACACCCCCATGGCCATCTCTGTCCTCCTGGGACGTGACAAACTGTACCCACACCCCCATGGCTATCTCTGTCCCTCTGGGACGTGACAAACTGTACTCACTCCTCCATGGCTATCTCTGTCCCTCTGGGACATGACAAACTGTACCCACACCTCCATGGCTATCTCTGTCCCTCTGGGACGTGACAAACTGTACCCACACCCCCATGGCCATCTCTGTCCTTCTGGGACGTGACAAACTGTACCCACACCACCATGGCTATCTCTGTCCCTATGGGATGTGACAAACTGTACCCACACCTCCATGGCTATCTCTGTCCCTCTAGGACGTGACAAACTGTACCCACACCCCCATGGCTATCTCTGTCCCTCTGGTACGTGACAAACTGTACCCACACCTCCATGGCTATCTCTGTCCCTCTGGGAAGTGACAAACTGTACTCACACCTCCATGGCTATCTCTGTCCCTCTGGGACCTGACAAACTGTACCCACACCTCCATGGCTATCTCTGTCCCCCTGGGACGTGACAAACTGTACTCACACCCCCATGGCTATCTCTGTCCCTCTGGGACGTTACAAACTGTACCCACATCTCCATGGCTATCTCTGTCCCTCTGGGACGTGAAACACTGTACCCACACCTCCATGGCTATCTCTGTCCCCCTGGGACGTGACAAACTGTACTCACACCTCCATGGCTATCTCTGTCCCTCTGGGACGTGAAAAACTGTAACCACACCTCCATGGCTATCTCTGTCCCCTGGGACGTGACAAACTGCACCCACACCTCCATGGCTATCTCTGTCCCTCTGGGACGTGACAAACGGTACCCACACCTCCATGGCTATCTCTCCCTCTGGGATGTGACAAACTGTACCCACACCACCATGGCTATCTCTGTCCCTCTGGGACGTGACAAACTGTACCCACACCTCCATGGATATCTCTGTCCCTCTGGGATGTGACAAACTGTACCCACACCTCCATGGATATCTCTGTCCCTCTGGGACGTGACAAACTGTACCCACACCTCCATGGCTATCTCTGTCCCTCAGGGACGTGACAACATGTACCCACACCTCCATGGCTATCTCTGTCCCTCTGGGACGTGACAAACTGTACATACACCCCCATGGCTATCTCTGTCCCTCTGGGACGTGACAAACTGTACCCACACCTCCATGACTATCTCTGTCCCTCTGGGACGTGACAAACTGTACCCACACCTCCATGGCTATCTCTGTCCCTCTGGGACGTGACAAACTGTACTCACACCTCCATGGCTATCTCTGTCCCTCTGGGACGTAACAAATTGTACCCACACCTCCATGGCTATCTCTGTCCCTCTGGGACGTGACAAACTGTACTCACACCCTCATGGCTATCTCTGTCCCTCTGGGACGTGAAAAACTGTACTCACACCTCAATGGCTATCTCTGTCCCTCTGGGACGTGATAAACTGTACTCACACCTCCATGGCTATCTCTGTCCCTCTGGGACGTGACAAACTGTACTCACACCCCCATGGCTATCTCTGTCCCCCTGGGACTTGACAAACTGTACTCACACCCCCATGGCTATATCTGTCCATCTGGGACGTGACAAACTGTACCCACACCTCCATGGCTATCTCTGTCCCCCTGGGACGTGACAAACTGTACCCACACTGCCATGGCTATCGCTGTCCCTCTGGGACGTGACAAACTGTACCCACACCTCCATGGCTATCTCTGTCCCTCTGGGACGTGGCAAACTGTACCCACACCTCCATGGCTATCTCTGTCACTCTGGGACGTGACAAACTTTACCCACACCACCATGGCTATCTCTGTCCCTCTGGGACGTGACAAACTGTACCCACACCTCCATGGCTATCTCTGTCCCTCTGGGATGTGACAAACTGTACCCACACCTCCATGCATATCTCTTTCCCTCTGGGACGTGACAGACTGTACCCACACCTCCTTGGCTATCTCTGTCCCTCTGGGACGTGACAAACTGTACCCACACCTCCATGGCTGTCTCTGTCCCTCTGGGACGTGACAAACTGTACTTACACCTCCATGGCTATCTCTGTCCCTCTGGGACGTGACAAACTGTAATCACACCTCCATGGCTATCTCTGTCCCTCTGGGACGTGACAAACTGTAATCACACCTCCATGGCTATCTCTGTCCCTCTGGGACGTGACAAACTGTACCCACACCCCCATGGCCATCTCTGTCCTTCTGGGACGTGACAAACTGTACCCACACCACCATGGCTATCTCTGTCCCTCTGGGACGTGACAAACTGTACCCACACGTCCATGGCTATCTCTGTCCCTCTGGGATGTGACAAACTGTACTCACACCTCCATGGATATCTCTGTCCCTCTGGGACGTGACAGACTGTACCCACACCTCCTTGGCTATCTCTGTCCCTCTGGGACGTGACAAACTGTACTCACACCTCCATGGCTATCTCTGTCCCTCTGGGACGTGACAAACTGTAATCACACCTCCATGGCTATCTCTGTCCCTCTGGGACGTGACAAACTGTAATCACACCTCCATGGCTATCTCTGTCCCTCTGGGACGTGACAAACTGTACCCACACCCCCATGGCCATCTCTGTCCTCCTGGGACGTGACAAACTGTACCCACACCCCCATGGCTATCTCTGTCCCTCTGGGACGTGACAAACTGTACTCACTCCTCCATGGCTATCTCTGTCCCTCTGGGACATGACAAACTGTACCCACACCTCCATGGCTATCTCTGTCCCTATGGGATGTGACAAACTGTACCCACACCTCCATGGCTATCTCTGTCCCTCTAGGACGTGACAAACTGTACCCACACCCCCATGGCTATCTCTGTCCCTCTGGGACGTGACAAACTGTACCCACACCTCCATGGCTATTTCTGTCCCTCTGGGAAGTGACAAACTGTACTCACACCTCCATGGCTATCTCTGTCCCTCTGGGACGTGACAAACTGTACCCACACCTCCATGGCTATCTCTGTCCCCCTGGGACGTGACAAACTGTACTCACACCCCCATGGCTATCTCTGTCCCTCTGGGACGTTACAAACTGTACCCACATCTCCATGGCTATCTCTGTCCCTCTGGGACGTGAAACACTGTACCCACACCTCCATGGCTATCTCTGTCCCCCTGGGACGTGACAAACTGTACTCACACCCCCATGGCTATCTCTGTCCCTCTGGGACGTGAAAAACTGTAACCACACCTCCATGGCTATCTCTGTCCCCTGGGACGTGACAAACTGCACCCACACCTCCATGGCTATCTCTGTCCCTCTGGGACGTGACAAACGGTACCCACACCTCCATGGCTATCTCTCCCTCTGGGATGTGACAAACTGTACCCACACCACCATGGCTATCTCTGTCCCTCTGGGACGTGACAAACTGTACCCACACCTCCATGGATATCTCTGTCCCTCTGGGATGTGACAAACTGTACCCACACCTCCATGGATATCTCTGTCCCTCTGGGACGTGACAAACTGTACCCACACCTCCATGGCTATCTCTGTCCCTCAGGGACGTGACAACATGTACCCACACCTCCATGGCTATCTCTGTCCCTCTGGGACGTGACAAACTGTACATACACCCCCATGGCTATCTCTGTCCCTCTGGGACGTGACAAACTGTACCCACACCTCCATGACTATCTCTGTCCCTCTGGGACGTGACAAACTGTACCCACACCACCATGGCTATCTCTGTCCCTCTGGGACGTGAAACACTGTACCCACACCTCCATGGCTATCTCTGTCCCCCTGGGACGTGACAAACTGTACTCACACCTCCATGGCTATCTCTGTCCCTCTGGGACGTGAAAAACTGTAACCACACCTCCATGGCTATCTCTGTCCCCTGGGACGTGACAAACTGCACCCACACCTCCATGGCTATCTCTGTCCCTCTGGGACGTGACAAACGGTACCCACACCTCCATGGCTATCTCTCCCTCTGGGATGTGACAAACTGTACCCACACCACCATGGCTATCTCTGTCCCTCTGGGACGTGACAAACTGTACCCACACCTCCATGGATATCTCTGTCCCTCTGGGATGTGACAAACTGTACCCACACCTCCATGGATATCTCTGTCCCTCTGGGACGTGACAAACTGTACCCACACCTCCATGGCTATCTCTGTCCCTCAGGGACGTGACAACATGTACCCACACCTCCATGGCTATCTCTGTCCCTCTGGGACGTGACAAACTGTACATACACCCCCATGGCTATCTCTGTCCCTCTGGGACGTGACAAACTGTACCCACACCTCCATGACTATCTCTGTCCCTCTGGGACGTGACAAACTGTACCCACACCTCCATGGCTATCTCTGTCCCTCTGGGACGTGACAAACTGTACTCACACCTCCATGGCTATCTCTGTCCCTCTGGGACGTAACAAATTGTACCCACACCTCCATGGCTATCTCTGTCCCTCTGGGACGTGACAAACTGTACTCACACCCTCATGGCTATCTCTGTCCCTCTGGGACGTGAAAAACTGTACTCACACCTCAATGGCTATCTCTGTCCCTCTGGGACGTGATAAACTGTACTCACACCTCCATGGCTATCTCTGTCCCTCTGGGACGTGACAAACTGTACTCACACCCCCATGGCTATCTCTGTCCCCCTGGGACTTGACAAACTGTACTCACACCCCCATGGCTATATCTGTCCATCTGGGACGTGACAAACTGTACCCACACCTCCATGGCTATCTCTGTCCCCCTGGGACGTGACAAACTGTACCCACACTGCCATGGCTATCGCTGTCCCTCTGGGACGTGACAAACTGTACCCACACCTCCATGGCTATCTCTGTCCCTCTGGGACGTGGCAAACTGTACCCACACCTCCATGGCTATCTCTGTCACTCTGGGACGTGACAAACTTTACCCACACCACCATGGCTATCTCTGTCCCTCTGGGACGTGACAAACTGTACCCACACCTCCATGGCTATCTCTGTCCCTCTGGGATGTGACAAACTGTACCCACACCTCCATGCATATCTCTTTCCCTCTGGGACGTGACAGACTGTACCCACACCTCCTTGGCTATCTCTGTCCCTCTGGGACGTGACAAACTGTACCCACACCTCCATGGCTGTCTCTGTCCCTCTGGGATGTGACAAACTGTACTTACACCTCCATGGCTATCTCTGTCCCTCTGGGACGTGACAAACTGTAATCACACCTCCATGGCTATCTCTGTCCCTCTGGGACGTGACAAACTGTAATCACACCTCCATGGCTATCTCTGTCCCTCTGGGACGTGACAAACTGTACCCACACCCCCATGGCCATCTCTGTCCTTCTGGGACGTGACAAACTGTACCCACACCACCATGGCTATCTCTGTCCCTCTGGGACGTGACAAACTGTACCCACACCTCCATGGCTATCTCTGTCCCTCTGGGATGTGACAAACTGTACTCACACCTCCATGGATATCTCTGTCCCTCTGGGACGTGACAGACTGTACCCACACCTCCTTGGCTATCTCTGTCCCTCTGGGACGTGACAAACTGTACTCACACCTCCATGGCTATCTCTGTCCCTCTGGGACGTGACAAACTGTAATCACACCTCCATGGCTATCTCTGTCCCTCTGGGACGTGACAAACTGTAATCACACCTCCATGGCTATCTCTGTCCCTCTGGGACGTGACAAACTGTACCCACACCCCCATGGCCATCTCTGTCCTCCTGGGACGTGACAAACTGTACCCACACCCCCATGGCTATCTCTGTCCCTCTGGGACGTGACAAACTGTACTCACTCCTCCATGGCTATCTCTGTCCCTCTGGGACATGACAAACTGTACCCACACCTCCATGGCTATCTCTGTCCCTATGGGATGTGACAAACTGTACCCACACCTCCATGGCTATCTCTGTCCCTCTAGGACGTGACAAACTGTACCCACACCCCCATGGCTATCTCTGTCCCTCTGGGACGTGACAAACTGTACCCACACCTCCATGGCTATTTCTGTCCCTCTGGGAAGTGACAAACTGTACTCACACCTCCATGGCTATCTCTGTCCCTCTGGGACGTGACAAACTGTACCCACACCTCCATGGCTATCTCTGTCCCCCTGGGACGTGACAAACTGTACTCACACCCCCATGGCTATCTCTGTCCCTCTGGGACGTTACAAACTGTACCCACATCTCCATGGCTATCTCTGTCCCTCTGGGACGTGAAACACTGTACCCACACCTCCATGGCTATCTCTGTCCCCCTGGGACGTGACAAACTGTACTCACACCCCCATGGCTATCTCTGTCCCTCTGGGACGTGAAAAACTGTAACCACACCTCCATGGCTATCTCTGTCCCCTGGGACGTGACAAACTGCACCCACACCTCCATGGCTATCTCTGTCCCTCTGGGACGTGACAAACGGTACCCACACCTCCATGGCTATCTCTCCCTCTGGGATGTGACAAACTGTACCCACACCACCATGGCTATCTCTGTCCCTCTGGGACGTGACAAACTGTACCCACACCTCCATGGATATCTCTGTCCCTCTGGGATGTGACAAACTGTACCCACACCTCCATGGATATCTCTGTCCCTCTGGGACGTGACAAACTGTACCCACACCTCCATGGCTATCTCTGTCCCTCAGGGACGTGACAACATGTACCCACACCTCCATGGCTATCTCTGTCCCTCTGGGACGTGACAAACTGTACATACACCCCCATGGCTATCTCTGTCCCTCTGGGACGTGACAAACTGTACCCACACCTCCATGACTATCTCTGTCCCTCTGGGACGTGACAAACTGTACCCACACCACCATGGCTATCTCTGTCCCTCTGGGACGTGACAAACTGTACTCACACCTCCATGGCTATCTCTGTCCCTCTGGGACGTAACAAATTGTACCCACACCTCCATGGCTATCTCTGTCCCTCTGGGACGTGACAAACTGTACTCACACCCTCATGGCTATCTCTGTCCCTCTGGGACGTGAAAAACTGTACTCACACCTCAATGGCTATCTCTGTCCCTCTGGGACGTGATAAACTGTACTCACACCTCCATGGCTATCTCTGTCCCTCTGGGACGTGACAAACTGTACTCACACCCCCATGGCTATCTCTGTCCCCCTGGGACTTGACAAACTGTACTCACACCCCCATGGCTATATCTGTCCATCTGGGACGTGACAAACTGTACCCACACCTCCATGGCTATCTCTGTCCCCCTGGGACGTGACAAACTGTACCCACACTGCCATGGCTATCGCTGTCCCTCTGGGACGTGACAAACTGTACCCACACCTCCATGGCTATCTCTGTCCCTCTGGGACGTGGCAAACTGTACCCACACCTCCATGGCTATCTCTGTCCCTCTGGGATGTGACAAACTGTACCCACACCTCCATGCATATCTCTTTCCCTCTGGGACGTGACAGACTGTACCCACACCTCCTTGGCTATCTCTGTCCCTCTGGGACGTGACAAACTGTACCCACACCTCCATGGCTGTCTCTGTCCCTCTGGGACGTGACAAACTGTACTTACACCTCCATGGCTATCTCTGTCCCTCTGGGACGTGACAAACTGTAATCACACCTCCATGGCTATCTCTGTCCCTCTGGGACGTGACAAACTGTAATCACACCTCCATGGCTATCTCTGTCCCTCTGGGACGTGACAAACTGTACCCACACCCCCATGGCCATCTCTGTCCTTCTGGGACGTGACAAACTGTACCCACACCACCATGGCTATCTCTGTCCCTCTGGGACGTGACAAACTGTACCCACACCTCCATGGCTATCTCTGTCCCTCTGGGATGTGACAAACTGTACTCACACCTCCATGGATATCTCTGTCCCTCTGGGACGTGACAGACTGTACCCACACCTCCTTGGCTATCTCTGTCCCTCTGGGACGTGACAAACTGTACTCACACCTCCATGGCTATCTCTGTCCCTCTGGGACGTGACAAACTGTAATCACACCTCCATGGCTATCTCTGTCCCTCTGGGACGTGACAAACTGTAATCACACCTCCATGGCTATCTCTGTCCCTCTGGGACGTGACAAACTGTACCCACACCCCCATGGCCATCTCTGTCCTCCTGGGACGTGACAAACTGTACCCACACCCCCATGGCTATCTCTGTCCCTCTGGGACGTGACAAACTGTACTCACTCCTCCATGGCTATCTCTGTCCCTCTGGGACATGACAAACTGTACCCACACCTCCATGGCTATCTCTGTCCCTATGGGATGTGACAAACTGTACCCACACCTCCATGGCTATCTCTGTCCCTCTAGGACGTGACAAACTGTACCCACACCCCCATGGCTATCTCTGTCCCTCTGGGACGTGACAAACTGTACCCACACCTCCATGGCTATTTCTGTCCCTCTGGGAAGTGACAAACTGTACTCACACCTCCATGGCTATCTCTGTCCCTCTGGGACGTGACAAACTGTACCCACACCTCCATGGCTATCTCTGTCCCCCTGGGACGTGACAAACTGTACTCACACCCCCATGGCTATCTCTGTCCCTCTGGGACGTGACAAACTGTACCCACACCTCCATGGATATCTCTGTCCCTCTGGGATGTGACAAACTGTACCCACACCTCCATGGATATCTCTGTCCCTCTGGGACGTGACAAACTGTACCCACACCTCCATGGCTATCTCTGTCCCTCAGGGACGTGACAACATGTACCCACACCTCCATGGCTATCTCTGTCCCTCTGGGACGTGACAAACTGTACATACACCCCCATGGCTATCTCTGTCCCTCTGGGACGTGACAAACTGTACCCACACCTCCATGACTATCTCTGTCCCTCTGGGACGTGACAAACTGTACCCACACCACCATGGCTATCTCTGTCCCTCTGGGACGTGACAAACTGTACTCACACCTCCATGGCTATCTCTGTCCCTCTGGGACGTAACAAATTGTACCCACACCTCCATGGCTATCTCTGTCCCTCTGGGACGTGACAAACTGTACTCACACCCTCATGGCTATCTCTGTCCCTCTGGGACGTGAAAAACTGTACTCACACCTCAATGGCTATCTCTGTCCCTCTGGGACGTGATAAACTGTACTCACACCTCCATGGCTATCTCTGTCCCTCTGGGACGTGACAAACTGTACTCACACCCCCATGGCTATCTCTGTCCCCCTGGGACTTGACAAACTGTACTCACACCCCCATGGCTATATCTGTCCATCTGGGACGTGACAAACTGTACCCACACCTCCATGGCTATCTCTGTCCCCCTGGGACGTGACAAACTGTACCCACACTGCCATGGCTATCGCTGTCCCTCTGGGACGTGACAAACTGTACCCACACCTCCATGGCTATCTCTGTCCCTCTGGGACGTGGCAAACTGTACCCACACCTCCATGGCTATCTCTGTCACTCTGGGATGTGACAAACTTTACCCACACCACCATGGCTATCTCTGTCCCTCTGGGACGTGACAAACTGTACCCACACCTCCATGGCTATCTCTGTCCCTCTGGGACGTGACAAACTGTAATCACACCTCCATGGCTATCTCTGTCCCTCTGGGACGTGACAAACTGTAATCACACCTCCATGGCTATCTCTGTCCCTCTGGGACGTGACAAACTGTACCCACACCCCCATGGCCATCTCTGTCCTTCTGGGACGTGACAAACTGTACCCACACCACCATGGCTATCTCTGTCCCTCTGGGACGTGACAAACTGTACCCACACCTCCATGGCTATCTCTGTCCCTCTGGGATGTGACAAACTGTACCCACACCTCCATGGATATCTCTGTCCCTCTGGGACGTGACAGACTGTACCCACACCTCCATGGATATCTCTGTCCCTCTGGGACGTGACAGACTGTACCCACACCTCCTTGGCTATCTCTGTCCCTCTGGGACGTGACAAACTGTACTCACACCTCCATGGCTATCTCTGTCCCTCTGGGACGTGACAAACTGTAATCACACCTCCATGGCTATCTCTGTCCCTCTGGGACGTGACAAACTGTACCCACACCCCCATGGCCATCTCTGTCCTCCTGGGACGTGACAAACTGTACCCACACCCCCATGGCTATCTCTGTCCCTCTGGGACGTGACAAACTGTACTCACTCCTCCATGGCTATCTCTGTCCCTCTGGGACATGACAAACTGTACCCACACCTCCATGGCTATCTCTGTCCCTCTGGGACGTGACAAACTGTACCCACACCCCCATGGCCATCTCTGTCCTTCTGGGACGTGACAAACTGTACCCACACCACCATGGCTATCTCTGTCCCTCTGGGACGTGACAAACTGTACCCACACCTCCATGGCTATCTCTGTCCCTCTGGGATGTGACAAACTGTACCCACACCTCCATGGATATCTCTGTCCCTCTGGGACGTGACAGACTGTACCCACACCTCCTTGGCTATCTCTGTCCCTCTGGGACGTGACAAACTGTACTCACACCTCCATGGCTATCTCTGTCCCTCTGGGACGTGACAAACTGTAATCACACCTCCATGGCTATCTCTGTCCCTCTGGGACGTGACAAACTGTACCCACACCCCCATGGCCATCTCTGTCCTCCTGGGACGTGACAAACTGTACCCACACCCCCATGGCTATCTCTGTCCCTCTGGGACGTGACAAACTGTACTCACTCCTCCATGGCTATCTCTGTCCCTCTGGGACATGACAAACTGTACCCACACCTCCATGGCTATCTCTGTCCCTATGGGATGTGACAAACTGTACCCACACCTCCATGGCTATCTCTGTCCCTCTAGGACGTGACAAACTGTACCCACACCCCCATGGCTATCTCTGTCCCCCTGGAACGTGACAAACTGTACTCACACCCCCATGGCTATCTCTGTCCCCCTGGGACGTGACAAACTGTACTCACACCTCCACGGCTATCTCTGTCCCTCTGGAACGTGACAAACTGTACCCACACCTCCATGGCTATCTCTGTCCCTCCGGGACGTGACAAACTGTACTCACACCTCCATGGCTATCTCTGTCCCCCTGGGACGTGACAAACTGTAATCACACCTCCTTGGCTATCTCTGTCCCTCTGGGACGTGACAAACTGTACCCACACCCCATGGCCATCTCTGTCCTTCTGGGACGTGACAAACTGTACCCACACCACCATGGCTATCTCTGTCCCTCTGGGACGTGACAAACTGTACCGACACCTCCATGGCTATCTCTGTCCCTCTGTGATGTGACAAACTGTACCCACACCTCCATGGATATCTCTGTCCCCCTGGGACGTGACAGACTGTACCCACACCCCCATGGCTATCTCTGTCCATCTGGGACGTTACAAACTGTACCCACACCTCCATGGCTATCTCTGTCCCTCTGGGACGTGAAACACTTTACCCACACCTCCATGGCTATCTCTGTCCCCCTGGAACGTGACAAACTGTACTCACACCCCCATGGCTATCTCTGTCCCTCTGGGACGTGAAAAACTGTAACCACACCTCCATGGCTATCTCTGTCCCCTGGGACGTGACAAACTGCACCCACACCTCCATGGCTATCTCTGTCCCTCTGGGACGTGGCAAACTGTACCCACACCTCCATGGCTATCTCTGTCCCTCTGGGACGTGACAAACGGTACCCACACCTCCATGGATATCTCTGTCCCTCTGGGATGTGACAAACTGTACAAACACCTCCATGGATATCTCTGTCCCTCTGGGACGTGACAAAGTGTACCCACACCTCCATGGCTATCTCTGTCCCTCTGGGACGTGACAAACTGTACCCACACCTCCATGGCTATCTCTGTCCCTCTGGGACGTGACAAACTGTACTCACACCTCCATGGCTATCTCTGTCCCTCTGGGACGTAACAAATTGTACCCACACCTCCATGGCTATCTCTGTCCCTCTGGGACGTGACAAACTGTACTCACACCCTCATGGCTATCTCTGTCCCTCTGGGACGTGAAAAACTGTACTCACACCTCAATGGCTATCTCTGTCCCTCTGGGACGTGATAAACTGTACTCACACCTCCATGGCTATCTCTGTCCCTCTGGGACGTGACAAACTGTACTCACACCCCCATGGCTATCTCTGTCCCCCTGGGACTTGACAAACTGTACTCACACCCCCATGGCTATATCTGTCCATCTGGGACGTGACAAACTGTACCCACACCTCCATGGCTATCTCTGTCCCCCTGGGACGTGACAAACTGTACCCACACTGCCATGGCTATCGCTGTCCCTCTGGGACGTGACAAACTGTACCCACACCTCCATGGCTATCTCTGTCCCCCTGGGACTTGACAAACTGTACTCACACCCCCATGGCTATATCTGTCCATCTGGGACGTGACAAACTGTACCCACACCTCCATGGCTATCTCTGTCCCCCTGGGACGTGACAAACTGTACCCACACTGCCATGGCTATCGCTGTCCCTCTGGGACGTGACAAACTGTACCCACACCTCCATGGCTATCTCTGTCCCTCTGGGACGTGACAAACTGTACCCATACCTCCATGGCTGTCTCTGTCACTCTGGGATGTGACAAACTTTACCCACACCACCATGGCTATCTCTGTCCCTCCGGGACGTGACAAACTGTACCCACACCTCCATGGCTATCTCTGTCCCTCTGGGATGTGACAAACTGTACCCACACCTCCATGCATATCTCTTTCCCTCTGGGACGTGACAGACTGTACCCACACCTCCTTGGCTATCTCTGTCCCTCTGGGACGTGACAAACTGTACCCACACCTCCATGGCTGTCTCTGAACCTCTGGGACGTGACAAACTGTACTTACACCTCCATGGCTATCTCTGTCCCTCTGGGACGTGACAAACTGTAATCACACCTCCATGGCTATCTCTGTCCCCCTGGGACTTGACAAACTGTACTCACACCCCCATGGCTATATCTGTCCATCTGGGACGTGACAAACTGTACCCACACCTCCATGGCTATCTCTGTCCCCCTGGGACGTGACAAACTGTACCCACACTGCCATGGCTATCGCTGTCCCTCTGGGACGTGACAAACTGTACCCACACCTCCATGGCTATCTCTGTCCCTCTGGGACGTGACAAACTGTACTCACACCACGGCTATCTCTGTCCCTCCGGAACGTGACAAACTGTACCCACACCTCCATGGCTATCTCTGTCCCTCTGGGACGTGACAAACTGTACCCATACCTCCATGGCTGTCTCTGTCACTCTGGGATGTGACAAACTTTACCCACACCACCATGGCTATCTCTGTCCCTCTGGGACGTGACAAACTGTACCCACACCTCCATGGCTATCTCTGTCCCTCTGGGACGTGACAAACTGTACCCACACTGCCATGGCTATCGCTGTCCCTCTGGGACGTAACAAATTGTACCCACACCTCCATGGCTATCTCTGTCCCTCTGGGACGTGACAAACTGTACTCACACCCTCATGGCTATCTCTGTCCCTCTGGGACGTGAAAAACTGTACTCACACCTCAATGGCTATCTCTGTCCCTCTGGGACGTGATAAACTGTACTCACACCTCCATGGCTATCTCTGTCCCTCTGGGACGTGACAAACTGTACCCACACCTCCATGGCTATCTCTGTCCCTCTGGGACGTGACAAACTGTACCCATACCTCCATGGCTGTCTCTGTCACTCTGGGATGTGACAAACTTTACCCACACCACCATGGCTATCTCTGTCCCTCTGGGACGTGACAAACTGTACCCACACCTCCATGGCTATCTCTGTCCCTCTGGGACGTGACAAACTGTACCCACACTGCCATGGCTATCGCTGTCCCTCTGGGACGTAACAAATTGTACCCACACCTCCATGGCTATCTCTGTCCCTCTGGGACGTGACAAACTGTACTCACACCCTCATGGCTATCTCTGTCCCTCTGGGACGTGAAAAACTGTACTCACACCTCAATGGCTATCTCTGTCCCTCTGGGACGTGATAAACTGTACTCACACCTCCATGGCTATCTCTGTCCCTCTGGGACGTGACAAACTGTACTCACACCCCCATGGCTATCTCTGTCCCCCTGGGACTTGACAAACTGTACTCACACCCCCATGGCTATATCTGTCCATCTGGGACGGGACAAACTGTACCCACACCTCCATGGCTATCTCTGTCCCCCTGGGACGTGACAAACTGTACCCACACTGCCATGGCTATCGCTGTCCCTCTGGGACGTGACAAACTGTACCCACACCTCCATGGCTATCTCTGTCCCTCTGGGACGTGACAAACTGTACCCATACCTCCATGGCTGTCTCTGTCACTCTGGGATGTGACAAACTTTACCCACACCACCATGGCTATCTCTGTCCCTCTGGGACGTGACAAACTGTACCCACACCTCCATGGCTATCTCTGTCCCCCTGGGACGTGACAAACTGTACTCACACCCCCATGGCTATCTCTGTCCCTCTGGGACGTGAAAAACTGTAACCACACCTCCATGGCTATCTCTGTCCCCTGGGACGTGACAAACTGCACCCACACCTCCATGGCTATCTCTGTCCCTCTGGGACGTGACAAACGGTACCCACACCTCCATGGCTATCTCTCCCTCTGGGATGTGACAAACTGTACCCACACCACCATGGCTATCTCTGTCCCTCTGGGACGTGACAAACTGTACCCATACCTCCATGGATATCTCTGTCCCTCTGGGATGTGACAAACTGTACCCACACCTCCATGGATATCTCTGTCCCTCTGGGACGTGACAAACTGTACCCACACCTCCATGGCTATCTCTGTCCCTCAGGGACGTGACAACATGTACCTACACCTCCATGGCTATCTCTGTCCCTCTGGGACGTGACAAACTGTACATACACTCCCATGGCTATCTCTGTCCCTCTGGGACGTGACAAACTGTACCCACACCTCCATGACTATCTCTGTCCCTCTGGGACGTGACAAACTGTACCCACACCTCCATGGCTATCTCTGTCCCTCTGGGACGTGACAAACTGTACTCACACCTCCATGGCTATCTCTGTCCCTCTGGGACGTAACAAATTGTACCCACACCTCCATGGCTATCTCTGTCCCTCTGGGACGTGACAAACTGTACTCACACCCTCATGGCTATCTCTGTCCCTCTGGGACGTGAAAAACTGTACTCACACCTCAATGGCTATCTCTGTCCCTCTGGGACGTGATAAACTGTACTCACACCTCCATGGCTATCTCTGTCCCTCTGGGACGTGACAAACTGTGCTCACACCCCCATGGCTATCTCTGTCCCCCTGGGACTTGACAAACTGTACTCACACCCCCATGGCTATATCTGTCCATCTGGGACGTGACAAACTGTACCCACACCTCCATGGCTATCTCTGTCCCCCTGGGACGTGACAAACTGTACCCACACTGCCATGGCTATCGCTGTCCCTCTGGGACGTGACAAACTGTACCCACACCTCCATGGCTATCTCTGTCCCTCTGGGACGTGGCAAACTGTACCCACACCTCCATGGCTATCTCTGTCACTCTGGGATGTGACAAACTTTACCCACACCACCATGGCTATCTCTGTCCCTCTGGGACGTGACAAACTGTACCCACACCTCCATGGCTATCTCTGTCCCTCTGGGACGTGACAAACTGTAATCACACCTCCATGGCTATCTCTGTCCCTCTGGGACGTGACAAACTGTAATCACACCTCCATGGCTATCTCTGTCCCTCTGGGACGTGACAAACTGTACCCACACCCCCATGGCCATCTCTGTCCTTCTGGGACGTGACAAACTGTACCCACACCACCATGGCTATCTCTGTCCCTCTGGGACGTGACAAACTGTACCCACACCTCCATGGCTATCTCTGTCCCTCTGGGATGTGACAAACTGTACCCACACCTCCATGGATATCTCTGTCCCTCTGGGACGTGACAGACTGTACCCACACCTCCTTGGCTATCTCTGTCCCTCTGGGACGTGACAAACTGTACTCACACCTCCATGGCTATCTCTGTCCCTCTGGGACGTGACAAACTGTAATCACACCTCCATGGCTATCTCTGTCCCTCTGGGACGTGACAAACTGTACCCACACCCCCATGGCCATCTCTGTCCTCCTGGGACGTGACAAACTGTACCCACACCCCCATGGCTATCTCTGTCCCTCTGGGACATGACAAACTGTACCCACACCTCCATGGCTATCTCTGTCCCTATGGGATGTGACAAACTGTACCCACACCTCCATGGCTATCTCTGTCCCTCTAGGACGTGACAAACTGTACCCACACCCCCATGGCTATCTCTGTCCCCCTGGAACGTGACAAACTGTACTCACACCCCCATGGCCATCTCTGTCCCCCTGGGACGTGACAAACTGTACTCACACCTCCACGGCTATCTCTGTCCCTCTGGAACGTGACAAACTGTACCCACACCTCCATGGCTATCTCTGTCCCTCCGGGACGTGACAAACTGTACTCACACCTCCATGGCTATCTCTGTCCCTCTGGGACGTGACAAACTGTAATCACACCTCCTTGGCTATCTCTGTCCCTCTGGGACGTGACAAACTGTACCCACACCCCATGGCCATCTCTGTCCTTCTGGGACGTGACAAACTGTACCCACACCACCATGGCTATCTCTGTCCCTCTGGGACGTGACAAACTGTACCGACACCTCCATGGCTATCTCTGTCCCTCTGTGATGTGACAAACTGTACCCACACCTCCATGGATATCTCTGTCCCCCTGGGACGTGACAGACTGTACCCACACCCCATGGCCATCTCTGTCCTTCTGGGACGTGACAAACTGTACCCACACCACCATGGCTATCTCTGTCCCTCTGGGACGTGACAAACTGTACCGACACCTCCATGGCTATCTCTGTCCCTCTGTGATGTGACAAACTGTACCCACACCTCCATGGATATCTCTGTCCCCCTGGGACGTGACAGACTGTACCCACACCCCCATGGCTATCTCTGTCCCCCTGGAACGTGACAAACTGTACTCACACCCCCATGGCTATCTCTGTCCCCCTGGGACGTGACAAACTGTACTCACACCTCCACGGCTATCTCTGTCCCTCTGGAACGTGACAAACTGTACCCACACCTCCATGGCTATCTCTGTCCCTCCGGGACGTGACAAACTGTACTCACACCTCCATGGCTATCTCTGTCCCTCTGGGACGTGACAAACTGTAATCACACCTCCTTGGCTATCTCTGTCCCTCTGGGACGTGACAAACTGTACCCACACCCCATGGCCATCTCTGTCCTTCTGGGACGTGACAAACTGTACCCACACCACCATGGCTATCTCTGTCCCTCTGGGACGTGACAAACTGTACCGACACCTCCATGGCTATCTCTGTCCCTCTGTGATGTGACAAACTGTACCCACACCTCCATGGATATCTCTGTCCCCCTGGGACGTGACAGACTGTACCCACACCCCCATGGCTATCTCTGTCCATCTGGGACGTTACAAACTGTACCCACACCTCCATGGCTATCTCTGTCCCTCTGGGACGTGAAACACTTTACCCACACCTCCATGGCTATCTCTGTCCCCCTGGAACGTGACAAACTGTACTCACACCCCCATGGCTATCTCTGTCCCTCTGGGACGTGAAAAACTGTAACCACACCTCCATGGCTATCTCTGTCCCCTGGGACGTGACAAACTGCACCCACACCTCCATGGCTATCTCTGTCCCTCTGGGACGTGGCAAACTGTACCCACACCTCCATGGCTATCTCTGTCCCTCTGGGACGTGACAAACGGTACCCACACCTCCATGGATATCTCTGTCCCTCTGGGATGTGACAAACTGTACAAACACCTCCATGGATATCTCTGTCCCTCTGGGACGTGACAAACTGTACCCACACCTCCATGGCTATCTCTGTCCCTCAGGGACGTGACAACATGTACCCACACCTCCATGGCTATCTCTGTCCCTCTGGGACGTGACAAACTGTACATACACCCCCATGGCTATCTCTGTCCCTCTGGGACGTGACAAAGTGTACCCACACCACCATGGCTATCTCTGTCCCTCTGGGACGTGACAAACTGTACCCACACCTCCATGGCTATCTCTGTCCCTCTGGGACGTGACAAACTGTACTCACACCTCCATGGCTATCTCTGTCCCTCTGGGACGTAACAAATTGTACCCACACCTCCATGGCTATCTCTGTCCCTCTGGGACGTGACAAACTGTACTCACACCCTCATGGCTATCTCTGTCCCTCTGGGACGTGAAAAACTGTACTCACACCTCAATGGCTATCTCTGTCCCTCTGGGACGTGATAAACTGTACTCACACCTCCATGGCTATCTCTGTCCCTCTGGGACGTGACAAACTGTACTCACACCCCCATGGCTATCTCTGTCCCCCTGGGACTTGACAAACTGTACTCACACCCCCATGGCTATATCTGTCCATCTGGGACGTGACAAACTGTACCCACACCTCCATGGCTATCTCTGTCCCCCTGGGACGTGACAAACTGTACCCACACTGCCATGGCTATCGCTGTCCCTCTGGGACGTGATAAACTGTACCCACACCTCCATGGCTATCTCTGTCCCTCTGGGACGTGACAAACTGTACCCATACCTCCATGGCTGTCTCTGTCACTCTGGGATGTGACAAACTTTACCCACACCACCATGGCTATCTCTGTCCCTCTGGGACGTGACAAACTGTACCCACACCTCCATGGCTATCTCTGTCCCTCTGGGATGTGACAAACTGTACCCACACCTCCATGCATATCTCTTTCCCTCTGGGACGTGACAGACTGTACCCACACCTCCTTGGCTATCTCTGTCCCTCTGGGATGTGACAAACTGTACCCACACCTCCATGGCTGTCTCTGTCCCTCTGGGACGTGACAAACTGTACTTACACCTCCATGGCTATCTCTGTCCCTCTGGGACGTGACAAACTGTAATCACACCTCCATGGCTATCTCTGTCCCCCTGGGACTTGACAAACTGTACTCACACCCCCATGGCTATATCTGTCCATCTGGGACGTGACAAACTGTACCCACACCTCCATGGCTATCTCTGTCCCCCTGGGACGTGACAAACTGTACCCACACTGCCATGGCTATCGCTGTCCCTCTGGGACGTGACAAACTGTACCCACACCTCCATGGCTATCTCTGTCCCTCTGGGACGTGACAAACTGTACTCACACCTCCACGGCTATCTCTGTCCCTCCGGAACGTGACAAACTGTACCCACACCTCCATGGCTATCTCTGTCCCTCTGGGACGTGACAAACTGTACCCATACCTCCATGGCTGTCTCTGTCACTCTGGGATGTGACAAACTTTACCCACACCACCATGGCTATCTCTGTCCCTCTGGGACGTGACAAACTGTACCCACACCTCCATGGCTATCTCTGTCCCTCTGGGACGTGACAAACTGTACCCACACTGCCATGGCTATCGCTGTCCCTCTGGGACGTAACAAATTGTACCCACACCTCCATGGCTATCTCTGTCCCTCTGGGACGTGACAAACTGTACTCACACCCTCATGGCTATCTCTGTCCCTCTGGGACGTGAAAAACTGTACTCACACCTCAATGGCTATCTCTGTCCCTCTGGGACGTGATAAACTGTACTCACACCTCCATGGCTATCTCTGTCCCTCTGGGACGTGACAAACTGTACTCACACCCCCATGGCTATCTCTGTCCCCCTGGGACTTGACAAACTGTACTCACACCCCCATGGCTATATCTGTCCATCTGGGACGTGACAAACTGTACCCACACCTCCATGGCTATCTCTGTCCCCCTGGGACGTGACAAACTGTACCCACACTGCCATGGCTATCGCTGTCCCTCTGGGACGTGACAAACTGTACCCACACCTCCATGGCTATCTCTGTCCCTCTGGGACGTGACAAACTGTACCCATACCTCCATGGCTGTCTCTGTCACTCTGGGATGTGACAAACTTTACCCACACCACCATGGCTATCTCTGTCCCTCTGGGACGTGACAAACTGTACCCACACCTCCATGGCTATCTCTGTCCCTCTGGGATGTGACAAACTGTACCCACACCTCCATGCATATCTCTTTCCCTCTGGGACGTGACAGACTGTACCCACACCTCCTTGGCTATCTCTGTCCCTCTGGGACGTGACAAACTGTACCCACACCTCCATGGCTATCTCTGTCCCTCTGGGACGTGACAAACTGTAATCACACCTCCATGGCTATCTCTGTCCCTCTGGGACGTGACAAACTGTAATCACACCTCCATGGCTATCTCTGTCCCTCTGGGACGTGACAAACTGTACCCACACCCCCATGGCCATCTCTGTCCTTCTGGGACGTGACAAACTGTACCCACACCACCATGGCTATCTCTGTCCCTCTGGGACGTGACAAACTGTACCCACACCCCCATGGCCATCTCTGTCCTCCTGGGACGTGACAAACTGTACCCACAACCCCATGGCTATCTCTGTCCATCTGGGACGTGACAAACTGTACTCACTCCTCCATGGCTATCTCTGTCCCTCTGGGACATGACAAACTGTACCCACACCTCCATGGCTATCTCTGTCCCTATGGGATGTGACAAACTGTACCCACACCTCCATGGCTATCTCTGTCCCTCTAGGACGTGACAAACTGTACCCACACCCCCATGGCTATCTCTGTCCCTCTGGGACGTGACAAACTGTAATCACACCCCCATGGCTATCTATGTAAACTGGGACGTGACAAACTGTACCCACACCTCCATGGCTATCTCTGTCCCTCTGGGACGTGACATATTGTACCCACACCTCCATGGCTATGTCTGTCCCTCTGGGACGTGACAAACTGTACCCACACCTCCATGGCTATCTCTGTCCCTCTGGGAAGTGACAAACTGTACTCACACCTCCATGGCTATCTCTGTCCCTCTGGGACGTGACAAACTGTACCCAACCCTCCATGGCTATCTCTGTCCCCCTGGGACGTGACAAACTGTACCCACACCCCCATGGCCATCTCTGTCCTTCTGGGACGTGACAAACTGTACCCACACCACCATGGCTATCTCTGTCCCTCTGGGACGTGACAAACTGTACCCACACCCCCATGGCCATCTCTGTCCTCCTGGGACGTGACAAACTGTACCCACAACCCCATGGCTATCTCTGTCCCTCTGGGATGTGACAAACTGTACTCACTCCTCCATGGCTATCTCTGTCCCTCTGGGACATGACAAACTGTACCCACACCTCCATGGCTATCTCTGTCCCTATGGGATGTGACAAACTGTACCCACACCTCCATGGCTATCTCTGTCCCTCTAGGACGTGACAAACTGTACCCACACCCCCATGGCTATCTCTGTCCCTCTGGGACGTGACAAACTGTAATCACACCCCCATGGCTATCTATGTAAACTGGGACGTGACAAACTGTACCCACACCTCCATGGCTATCTCTGTCCCTCTGGGACGTGACATATTGTACCCACACCTCCATGGCTATGTCTGTCCCTCTGGGACGTGACAAACTGTACCCACACCTCCATGGCTATCTCTGTCCCTCTGGGAAGTGACAAACTGTACTCACACCTCCATGGCTATCTCTGTCCCCCTGGGACGTGACAAACTGTACTCACATCCCCATGGCTATCTCTGTCCCCCTGGGACGTGACAAACTGTACTCACACCTCCACGGCTATCTCTGTCCCTCTGGAACGTGACAAACTGTACCCACACCTCCATGGCTATCTCTGACCCTCCGGGACGTGACAAACTGTACTCACACCTCCATGGCTATCTCTGTCCCTCTGGGACGTGACAAACTGTAATCACACGTCCTTGGCTATCTCTGTCCCTCTGGGACGTGACAAACTGTACCCACACCCCATGGCCATCTCTGTCCTTCTGGGACGTGACAAACTGTACCCACACCTCCATGGCTATCTCTGTCCCTCTGGGACGTGACAAACTGTACCGACACCTCCATGGCTATCTCTGTCCCTCTGGGATGTGACAAACTGTACCCACACCTCCATGGATATCTCTGTCCCTCTGGGACGTGACAGACTGTACCCACACCTCCTTGGCTATCTCTGTCCCTCTGGGAGGTGACAAACTGTACCCACACCTCCATGGCTGTCTCTGTCCCTCTGGGACGTGACAAACTGTAATCACACCCCCATGGCTATCTCTGTCCTACTGGAACGTGACAAACTGTACCCACACCTCCATGGCTATCTCTGTCCCTCTGGGACGTGACATATTGTACCCACACCTCCATGGCTATGTCTGTCCCCCTGGGACGTGACAAACTGTACCCAGAACCTCCATGGCTATCTCTGTCCCTCTGGGACCTGACAAACTGTAATCACACCTCCATGGCTATCTCTGTCCCTCTGGGATGTGACAAACTGTACCCACACCCCCATGGCTATCTCTGTCCTTCTGGGACGTGACAAACTGTACCCACACCCCCATGACTATCTCTGTCCCTCTGGGACGTGACAAACTGTACTCACTCCTCCATGGCTATCTCTGTCCCTCTGGGACGTGACAAACTGTACCCACACCTCCATGGCTATCTCTGTCGCTATGGGATGTGACAAACTGTACCCACACCTCCATGGCTATCTCTGTCCCTCTAGGACGTGACAAACTGTACCCACACCCCCATGGCTATCTCTGTCCCTCTGGGACGTGACAAACTGTAATCACACCCCCATGGCTATCTCTGTCCTACTGGGACGTGACAAACTGTACCCAAACCTCCATGGCTATCTCTGTCCCTCTGGGACGGGACATATTGTACCCACACCTCCACGGCTGTGTCTGTCCCTCTGGGACGTGACAAACTGTACCCACACCTCCATGGCTATCTCTGTCCCTCTGGGAAGTGACAAACTGTACTCACACCTCCATGGCTATCTCTGTCCCTCTGGGACGTGACAAACTGTACCCACACCTCCATGGCTATCTCTGTCCCCCTGGGACGTGACAAACTGTACTCACACCCCCATGACTATCTCTGTCTCCCTGGGACGTGACAAACTGTACTCACACCTCCACGAATATCTCTGTCCCTCCGGAACGTGACAAACTGTACCCACACCTCCATGGCTATCTCTGTCCCTCCGGGACGTGACAAATTGTACCCACACCTCCATGGCTATGTCTGTCCCTCTGGGACGTGACAAACTGTACCCACACCTCCATGGCTATCTCTGTCCCTCTGGGAAGTGACAAACTGTACTCACACCACCATGGCTATCTCTGTCCCTCTGGGACGTGACAAACTGTACTCACACCTCCATGGCTATCTCTGTCCCTCTGGGACGTGACAAACTGTACTCACACCTCCATGGCTATCTCTGTCCCTCTGGGACGTGACAAACTGTACCCACACCTCCATGGCTATCTCTGTCCCCCTGGGACGTGACAAACTTTACTCACACCCCCATGGCTATCTCTGTCCCCCTGGGACGTGACAAACTGTACTCACACCTCCATGGCTATCTCTGTCCCTCTGGAACGTGACAAACTGTACCCACACCTCCATGGCTATCTCTGTCCCTCCGGGACGTGACAAATTGTACCCACACCCCCATGGCTATCTCTGTCCCCCTGGGACGTGACAAACTGTACTCACACCTCCACGGCTATCTCTGTCCCTCTGGAATGTGACAAACTGTACCCACACCTCCATGGCTATCTCTGTCCCTCCGGGACGTGACAAACTGTACTCAAACCTCCATGGCTATCTCTGTCCCTCTGGGACGTGACAAACTGTACCCACACCACCATGGCTATCTCTGTCCCTCTGGGACGTGACAAACTGTACCCACACCTCCATGGCTATCTCTGTCCCTCTGGGATGTGACAAACTGTACCGACACCTCCATGGATATCTCTGTCCCTCTGGGACGTGACAAACTGTACTCACACCTCCATGGCTATCTCTGTCCCTCTGGGACGTGACAAACTGTACCCACACCTCCATGGCTATCTCTGTCCCCCTGGGATGTGACAAACTGTACTCACACCCCCATGGCTATCTCTGTCCCCCTGGGACGTGACAAACTGTACCCACACCTCCATGGCTATCTCTGTCCCTCTGGGATGTGACAAACTGTACCGACACCTCCATGGATATCTCTGTCCCTCTGGGACGTGACAGACTGTACCCACACCTCCTTGGCTATCTCTGTCCCTCTGGGACGTGACAAACTGTACCCACACCTCCATGGCTATCTCTGTCCCTCTGGGACGTGACATATTGTACCCACACCCCCATGGCTATGTCTGTCCCTCTGGGACGTGACAAACTGTACTCACACCTCCATGGCTATCTCTGTCCCTCTGGGACGTGACAAACTGTAATCACACCTCCATGGCTATCTCTGTCCCTCTGGGATGTGACAAACTGTACCCACACCCCCATGGCCATCTCTGTCCTTCTGGGACGTGACAAACTGTACCCACACCCCCATGGCTATCTCTGTCCCTCTGGGACGTGACAAACTGTACTCACTCCTCCATGGCTATCTCTGTCCCTCTGGGACGTGACAAACTGTACCCACACCTCCATGGCTATCTCTGTCCCTATGGGATGTGACAAATTGTACCCACACCTCCATGGCTATCTCTGTCCCTCTAGGACGTGACAAACTGTACCCACACCCCCATGGCTATCTCTGTCCCTCTGGGACGTGACAAACTGTAATCACACCCCCATGGCTATCTCTGTCCTACTGGGACGTGACAAACTGAACCCACACCTCCATGGCTATCTCTGTCCCTCTGGGACGTGACATATTGTACCCACACCTCCATGGCTATGTCTGTCCCTCTGGGACGTGACAAACTGTACCCACACCTCCATGGCTATCTCTGTCCCTCTGGGAAGTGACAAACTGTACTCACACCTCCATGGCTATCTCTGTCCCTCTGGGACGTGACAAACTGTACTCACACCTCCATGGCTATCTCTGTCCCTCTGGGACGTGACAAACTGTACCCACACCTCCATGGCTATCTCTGTCCCCCTGGGACGTGACAAACTGTACTCACACCCCCATGGCTATCTCTGTCCCCCTGGGACGTGACAAACTGTACTCACACCTCCACGGCTATCTCTGTCCCTCCGGAACGTGACAAACTGTACCCACACCTCCATGGCTATCTCTGTCCGTCCGGGACGTGACAAATTGTACCCACACCTCCATGGCTATCTCTGTCGCTCTGGACGTGACAAACTGTACCCACACCCCCATGGCTATCTCTGTCCCTCCGGGACGTGGCAAATTGTACCCACACCTCCATGGCTATCTCTGTCGCTCTGGGACGTGACAAACTGTACCCACACCTCCATGGCTATCTCTGTCCCTCTGGGATGTGACAAACTGTACCCACACCCCCATGGCCATCTCTGTCCTTCTGGGACGTGACAAACTGTACCCACACCCCCATGGCTATCTCTGTCCCTCTGGGACGTGACAAACTGTACTCACTCCTCCATGGCTATCTCTGTCCCTCTGGGACGTGACAAACTGTACCCACACCTCCATGGCTATCTCTGTCCCTATGGGATGAGACAAACTGTACCCACACCTCCATGGCTATCTCTGTCCCTCTAGGACGTGACAAACTGTACCCACACCCCCATGGCTATCTCTGTCCCTCTAGGACGTGACAAACTGTACCCACACCTCCATGGCTATCTCTGTCCCTCTGGGACGTGACAAACTTTCCCACGCCTCCATGGCTATCTCTGTCCCTCTGGGACGTGACAAACTGTACCCACACCTCCATGGCTATCTCTGTCCCTCTGGGACGTGACAAACTGTACCCACACCTCCATGGCTATCTCTGTCCCTATGGGATGAGACAAACTGTACCCACACCTCCATGGCTATCTCTGTCCCTCTAGGATGTGACAAACTGTACCCACACCCCCATGGCTATCTCTGTCCCTCTGGGACGTGACAAACTGTAATCACACCCCCATGGCTATCTCTGTCCTACTGGGACATGACAAACTGTACCCACACCTCCATGGCTATCTCTGTCCCTCTGGGACGTGACAAACTGTACCCACACCTCCATGGCTATCTCTGTCCCTCTGGGACGTGACAAACTGTACTCACACCTCCATGGCTATCTCTGTCCCTCTGGGACTTGACAAACTATAATCACACCTCCATGGCTATCTCTGTCCCTCTGGGACGTGACAAACTGTAATCACACCTCCATGGCTATCTCTGTCCCTCTGGGACGTGACAAACTGTAATCACACCTCCATGGCTATCTCTGTCCCTCCGGGACGTGACAAACTGTACCCACACCCCCATGGCCATCTCTGTCCCTCTGGGACGTGACAAACTGTACCCACACCCCCATGGCTATCTCTGTCCCTCTGGGACGTGACAAACTGTACCCACACCTCCATGGCTATCTCTGTCCCTCTGGGACGTGACAAACTGTATTCACACCTCCATGGCTATCTCTGTCCCTCTGGGACGTGACAAACTGTAATCACACCTCCATGGCTATCTCTGTCCCTCTGGGACGTGACAAACTGTACCCACACCCCCATGGCCATCTCTGTCCTTCTGGGACGTGACAAACTGTACCCACACCCCCATGGCTATCTCTGTCCCTCTGGGACGTGACAAACTGTACCCACACCTCCATGGCTATCTCTGTCCCTCTGGGACGTGACAAACTGTACTCACATCTCCATGGCTATCTCTGTCCCTCTAGGACATGACAAACTGTACCCATACCTCCATGGCTATCTCTGTCCCTCTGGGATGTGACAAACTGTACTCACACCTCCATGGCTATCTCTGTCCCTCTGGGACGTGATAAACTGTACTCACACCTCCATGGCTATCTCTGTTCCTCTGAGACGTGACAAACTGTACCCACACCTCCATGGCTATCTCTGTCCCTCTGGGACGTGACAAACTGTACCCACACCTCCATGGCTATCTCTGCCCCTCTGGGATGTGATAAACTGTACCCACACCTCCATGGCTATCTCTGCCCCTCTGGGATGTGATAAACTGTACCCACACCTCCATGGCTATCTCTGTCCCTCTGGGACTTGACAAACTGTTCTCACATCTCCATGGCTATCTCTGTCCCTCTGGGACGTGACAAACTGTACTCACACCTCCATGGCTATCTCTGTTCCTCTGGGACGTGATAAACTGTACTCACACCTCCATGGCTATCTCTGTCCCTCTGGGACGTGACAAACTGTACCCACACCTCCATGGCTATCTCTGTCCCTCTGGGACGTGACAAACTGTACTCACACCTCCATGGCTACCTCTGTCCCTCTGGGACGTGACAAACTCTAACCATACCTCCATGGCTATCTCTGTCCCTCTGGGACGTGACAAACTGTTCTCACACCTCCATGGCTATCTCTGTCCCTCTAGGCCGTGACAAACTGTACCCACACCCCCATGGCTATCTCTGTCCCTCTAGGACGTGACAAACTGTACCCACACCTCCATGGCTATCTCTGTCCCTCTGGGACGTGACAAACTTTCCCACGCCTCCATGGCTATCTCTGTCCCTCTGGGACGTGACAAACTGTACCCACACCTCCATGGCTATCTCTGTCCCTCTGGGACGTGACAAACTGTACCCACACCTCCATGGCTATCTCTGTCCCTATGGGATGAGACAAACTGTACCCACACCTCCATGGCTATCTCTGTCCCTCTAGGATGTGACAAACTGTACCCACACCCCCATGGCTATCTCTGTCCCTCTGGGACGTGACAAACTGTAATCACACCCCCATGGCTATCTCTGTCCTACTGGGACATGACAAACTGTACCCACACCTCCATGGCTATCTCTGTCCCTCTGGGACGTGACAAACTGTACCCACACCTCCATGGCTATCTCTGTCCCTCTGGGACGTGACAAACTGTACTCACACCTCCATGGCTATCTCTGTCCCTCTGGGACTTGACAAACTATAATCACACCTCCATGGCTATCTCTGTCCCTCTGGGACGTGACAAACTGTAATCACACCTCCATGGCTATCTCTGTCCCTCTGGGACGTGACAAACTGTAATCACACCTCCATGGCTATCTCTGTCCCTCCGGGACGTGACAAACTGTACCCACACCCCCATGGCCATCTCTGTCCCTCTGGGACGTGACAAACTGTACCCACACCCCCATGGCTATCTCTGTCCCTCTGGGACGTGACAAACTGTACCCACACCTCCATGGCTATCTCTGTCCCTCTGGGACGTGACAAACTGTATTCACACCTCCATGGCTATCTCTGTCCCTCTGGGACGTGACAAACTGTAATCACACCTCCATGGCTATCTCTGTCCCTCTGGGACGTGACAAACTGTACCCACACCCCCATGGCCATCTCTGTCCTTCTGGGACGTGACAAACTGTACCCACACCCCCATGGCTATCTCTGTCCCTCTGGGACGTGACAAACTGTACCCACACCTCCATGGCTATCTCTGTCCCTCTGGGACGTGACAAACTGTACTCACATCTCCATGGCTATCTCTGTCCCTCTAGGACATGACAAACTGTACCCATACCTCCATGGCTATCTCTGTCCCTCTGGGATGTGACAAACTGTACTCACACCTCCATGGCTATCTCTGTCCCTCTGGGACGTGATAAACTGTACTCACACCTCCATGGCTATCTCTGTTCCTCTGAGACGTGACAAACTGTACCCACACCTCCATGGCTATCTCTGTCCCTCTGGGACGTGACAAACTGTACCCACACCTCCATGGCTATCTCTGCCCCTCTGGGATGTGATAAACTGTACCCACACCTCCATGGCTATCTCTGCCCCTCTGGGATGTGATAAACTGTACCCACACCTCCATGGCTATCTCTGTCCCTCTGGGACTTGACAAACTGTTCTCACATCTCCATGGCTATCTCTGTCCCTCTGGGACGTGACAAACTGTACTCACACCTCCATGGCTATCTCTGTTCCTCTGGGACGTGATAAACTGTACTCACACCTCCATGGCTATCTCTGTCCCTCTGGGACGTGACAAACTGTACCCACACCTCCATGGCTATCTCTGTCCCTCTGGGACGTGACAAACTGTACTCACACCTCCATGGCTACCTCTGTCCCTCTGGGACGTGACAAACTCTAACCATACCTCCATGGCTATCTCTGTCCCTCTGGGACGTGACAAACTGTTCTCACACCTCCATGGCTATCTCTGTCCCTCTAGGCCGTGACAAACTGTACCCACACCTCCATGGCTATCTTTGTCCCTCTGGGACTTGACAAACTGTACCCACACCTCCATGGCTATCTCTGTCCCTCTGGGACGTGACAAACTGTACCCACACCTCCATGGCTATCTCTGTCCCCCTGGGATGTGACAAACTGTACTCACACCCCCATGGCTATCTCTGTCCCCCTGGGACGTGACAAACTGTACCCACACCTCCATGGCTATCTCTGTCCCTCTGGGATGTGACAAACTGTACCGACACCTCCATGGATATCTCTGTCCCTCTGGGACGTGACAGACTGTACCCACACCTCCATGGCTATCTCTGTCCCTCTGGGACGTGACAAACTGTACCCACACCTCCATGGCTATCTCTGTCCCTCTGGGACGTGACATATTGTACCCACACCCCCATGGCTATGTCTGTCCCTCTGGGACGTGACAAACTGTACTCACACCTCCATGGCTATCTCTGTCCCTCTGGGACGTGACAAACTGTAATCACACCTCCATGGCTATCTCTGTCCCTCTGGGATGTGACAAACTGTACCCACACCCCCATGGCCATCTCTGTCCTTCTGGGACGTGGCAAACTGTACCCACACCCCCATGGCTATCTCTGTCCCTCTGGGACGTGACAAACTGTACTCACTCCTCCATGGCTATCTCTGTCCCTCTGGGACGTGACAAACTGTACCCACACCTCCATGGCTATCTCTGTCCCTATGGGATGTGACAAATTGTACCCACACCTCCATGGCTATCTCTGTCCCTCTAGGACGTGACAAACTGTACCCACACCCCCATGGCTATCTCTGTCCCTCTGGGACGTGACAAACTGTAATCACACCCCCATGGCTATCTCTGTCCTACTGGGACGTGACAAACTGAACCCACACCTCCATGGCTATCTCTGTCCCTCTGGGACGTGACATATTGTACCCACACCTCCATGGCTATGTCTGTCCCTCTGGGACGTGACAAACTGTACCCACACCTCCATGGCTATCTCTGTCCCTCTGGGAAGTGACAAACTGTACTCACACCTCCATGGCTATCTCTGTCCCTCTGGGACGTGACAAACTGTACTCACACCTCCATGGCTATCTCTGTCCCTCTGGGACGTGACAAACTGTACCCACACCTCCATGGCTATCTCTGTCCCCCTGGGACGTGACAAACTGTACTCACACCCCCATGGCTATCTCTGTCCCCCTGGGACGTGACAAACTGTACTCACACCTCCACGGCTATCTCTGTCCCTCCGGAACGTGACAAACTGTACCCACACCTCCATGGCTATCTCTGTCCGTCCGGGACGTGACAAATTGTACCCACACCTCCATGGCTATCTCTGTCGCTCTGGACGTGACAAACTGTACCCACACCCCCATGGCTATCTCTGTCCCTCCGGGACGTGGCAAATTGTACCCACACCTCCATGGCTATCTCTGTCGCTCTGGGACGTGACAAACTGTACCCACACCTCCATGGCTATCTCTGTCCCTCTGGGATGTGACAAACTGTACCCACACCCCCATGGCCATCTCTGTCCTTCTGGGACGTGACAAACTGTACCCACACCCCCATGGCTATCTCTGTCCCTCTGGGACGTGACAAACTGTACTCACTCCTCCATGGCTATCTCTGTCCCTCTGGGACGTGACAAACTGTACCCACACCTCCATGGCTATCTCTGTCCCTATGGGATGAGACAAACTGTACCCACACCTCCATGGCTATCTCTGTCCCTCTAGGACGTGACAAACTGTACCCACACCCCCATGGCTATCTCTGTCCCTCTAGGACGTGACAAACTGTACCCACACCTCCATGGCTATCTCTGTCCCTCTGGGACGTGACAAACTTTCCCACGCCTCCATGGCTATCTCTGTCCCTCTGGGACGTGACAAACTGTACCCACACCTCCATGGCTATCTCTGTCCCTCTGGGACGTGACAAACTGTACCCACACCTCCATGGCTATCTCTGTCCCTATGGGATGAGACAAACTGTACCCACACCTCCATGGCTATCTCTGTCCCTCTAGGATGTGACAAACTGTACCCACACCCCCATGGCTATCTCTGTCCCTCTGGGACGTGACAAACTGTAATCACACCCCCATGGCTATCTCTGTCCTACTGGGACATGACAAACTGTACCCACACCTCCATGGCTATCTCTGTCCCTCTGGGACGTGACAAACTGTACCCACACCTCCATGGCTATCTCTGTCCCTCTGGGACGTGACAAACTGTACTCACACCTCCATGGCTATCTCTGTCCCTCTGGGACTTGACAAACTATAATCACACCTCCATGGCTATCTCTGTCCCTCTGGGACGTGACAAACTGTAATCACACCTCCATGGCTATCTCTGTCCCTCTGGGACGTGACAAACTGTAATCACACCTCCATGGCTATCTCTGTCCCTCCGGGACGTGACAAACTGTACCCACACCCCCATGGCCATCTCTGTCCCTCTGGGACGTGACAAACTGTACCCACACCCCCATGGCTATCTCTGTCCCTCTGGGACGTGACAAACTGTACCCACACCTCCATGGCTATCTCTGTCCCTCTGGGACGTGACAAACTGTATTCACACCTCCATGGCTATCTCTGTCCCTCTGGGACGTGACAAACTGTAATCACACCTCCATGGCTATCTCTGTCCCTCTGGGACGTGACAAACTGTACCCACACCCCCATGGCCATCTCTGTCCTTCTGGGACGTGACAAACTGTACCCACACCCCCATGGCTATCTCTGTCCCTCTGGGACGTGACAAACTGTACCCACACCTCCATGGCTATCTCTGTCCCTCTGGGACGTGACAAACTGTACTCACATCTCCATGGCTATCTCTGTCCCTCTAGGACATGACAAACTGTACCCATACCTCCATGGCTATCTCTGTCCCTCTGGGATGTGACAAACTGTACTCACACCTCCATGGCTATCTCTGTCCCTCTGGGACGTGATAAACTGTACTCACACCTCCATGGCTATCTCTGTTCCTCTGAGACGTGACAAACTGTACCCACACCTCCATGGCTATCTCTGTCCCTCTGGGACGTGACAAACTGTACCCACACCTCCATGGCTATCTCTGCCCCTCTGGGATGTGATAAACTGTACCCACACCTCCATGGCTATCTCTGCCCCTCTGGGATGTGATAAACTGTACCCACACCTCCATGGCTATCTCTGTCCCTCTGGGACTTGACAAACTGTTCTCACATCTCCATGGCTATCTCTGTCCCTCTGGGACGTGACAAACTGTACTCACACCTCCATGGCTATCTCTGTTCCTCTGGGACGTGATAAACTGTACTCACACCTCCATGGCTATCTCTGTCCCTCTGGGACATGACAAACTGTACCCACACCTCCATGGCTATCTCTGTCCCTCTGGGACGTGACAAACTGTACTCACACCTCCATGGCTACCTCTGTCCCTCTGGGACGTGACAAACTCTAACCATACCTCCATGGCTATCTCTGTCCCTCTGGGACGTGACAAACTGTTCTCACACCTCCATGGCTATCTCTGTCCCTCTAGGCCGTGACAAACTGTACCCACACCTCCATGGCTATCTTTGTCCCTCTGGGACTTGACAAACTGTACCCACACCTCCATGGCTATCTCTGCCCCTCTGGGATGTGATAAACTGTACCCACACCTCCATGGCTATCTCTGCCCCTCTAGGATGTGATAAACTGTACCCACACCTCCATGGCTATCTCTGTCCCTCTGGGACTTGACAAACTGTTCTCACATCTCCATGGCTATCTCTGTCCCTCTGGGACGTGACAAACTGTACTCACACCTCCATGGCTATCTCTGTTCCTCTGGGACGTGATAAACTGTACTCACACCTCCATGGCTATCTCTGTCCCTCTGGGACGTGACAAACTGTACCCACACCTCCATGGCTATCTCTGTCCCTCTGGGACGTGACAAACTGTACTCACACCTCCATGGCTACCTCTGTCCCTCTGGGACGTGACAAACTCTAACCATACCTCCATGGCTATCTCTGTCCCTCTGGGACGTGACAAACTGTTCTCACACCTCCATGGCTATCTCTGTCCCTCTAGGCCGTGACAAACTGTACCCACACCTCCATGGCTATCTCTGTCCCTCTGGGACGTGACAAACTGTACCCACACCTCCATGGCTATCTCTGTCCCTCTGGGACGTGACAAACTGTACCCACACCTCCATGGCCCTCTCTGTCCCTCTGGGACGTGACAAACTGTACCCACACCTCCATGGCTATCTCTGTCCCTCTGGGACGTGACAAACTGTACTCACACCTCCATGGCTATCTCTGTCCCTCTGGGACGTGACAAACTGTACCCACACCTTCATGGGGGATAAGATCTCCCGCCATGCTGTTCGCTCTTCCACACTTCTGCCCCTCCAGACTTCTCCTTTTGGTCTGTCTCCTCTATCCTAACTGATTAGTCTTTGTGTGTCCGGGAAGGATAGGGCCAGGAACCTTATTGTGCAGAAACCCTCTATACAAGTTAGTACATTTGTTATAGAGCATTATCAAGTAGAATTCCATGTCATTTGTGTTCTTGATGTTTAAGTTGTCATATTAGATACTGTATATGCAGTTGAATGTTTTTTCTTTGTCATCTCAGCCGTCCCCAGTGAAGACTCCTGACTGGGGTGGATGAAAAGGTGACACGGTGTAGCTGACACAAGTAGGGGCACGGAGGGGGGAGGCATGTTACACCCTTTGAAACAGGAGCAGAGGGACTGAGGGAATTCAGGACACCTGAGCCGGCAACCTGAGCCTGGAAGAAAGAGAAACCCTGATCCCAGGGGAGAGTGTCGGTGGGGGGGTCTAGTCTGGATAGGACTGACTGGGGCCAACTACAGGGCGAAGACGATCGCTCACCACACACGCTAAGAGGATGGGGTTTCAGCAGGATAGTATTAACAGGTGAGTTGGAGGAGAGGTAGAGTCACTCATTACAAACACACACACTTCTCATTCAGACCTACAGTACATACAGTAGATTACATTTCTATGTCTACAATTGGTTAGACAAGGTGTCATGCAATGCTTTTGAAAGCTTTATGTCTGCCCCTCTCAGTCAGTATGGAGTCCAATGTTCATCAGCCATCCATTCCTGTGTTATCTCTTACAGGCTGTACAGCAGCGGGCCATATAGGAGTCAGTGAAGCAGAAGGAATGTGAGGTATGTTCAGGGCCCCGACTGTCAGAAGATTGTGGGTGTCTCAGGAGGGTGGTCAGTGCCCACCCCAAGGCCTGCAGGCTGCTGCACCAACACAAGCATAAAGAAGGCCTTGTTTAATGCTCTCTCTATTCCTCTCTCGCTGTCTTCCTTATCTCTCTCTCTCCCACATGCACTCACGCATGCATGTGGGAGAGAGAGCACACATACACATGCTCACACACACACACACACACACACACACACACACACACACACACACACTCATAAACAGGCTAAATGGGCAAAAGTGATAATTATCCAAAACGTAATTAGTTTCCAGGGATTAAAACTGCTGATTTGGAGAGGGAAGGAAATGCTAACAGCTTGGAACCATGATTATATTCTGTGTGGGTATGAAACTGGGGTTAATACCTGAGATGAAACAAACAGCTTAAAAGTCCCAAACCTCTTTTGTGCCTGCCAGGGGATTGTAGCTGCATGCTAAATACAGCACAAACACACCAGATACACACAATATATCCACCATTTATTCAAGAGAAACATATTCATTTTACTGGGCTTTATGGACCACTGTACATCAATTGCAACACACAAAAGATGATAGACTGTATGCATACTAGTGTCCCACTGAGCTGAAAAAACCCACACTGTTCAATGATAAATTAGGCTTTTAAAAATGTCTTTCTTTCTCTTTTTCCCTCGTTCCTTCACTCTTTCTTCTCCCTACTTCTTGCGTATGTTGCTAATGTACACCCCGGCATTGAGAGTGTTTGTGCCTGCAGTGGGAGTCAGATATTAGGTTGCTCATTTGGATAGCTCATTGACTGCTATCAGATGACAGGTCAATGACCTTAATGACCAGGGAGCAGCACAGACCAGGGATGGAGAGAAGAGAGGAGGAGGAGGAGGAGGAGGAGGAGGAGGAGGAGGAGGAGGAGGAGGAGGAGAGAACGATGAGAGGAGGAGGGGAAGGAACTATACACCAACATGGCTGCTGAATAGAACATCAACATGGCTGCCAAAGTCCTTTTCAGGTGTAACGACATTAGACACAGATACAACAATACTTAAGTAATGTATGAAGTAATCAGAGTGGTGTGATGCAGTGGTGTGTTGTGATGGTCTCAGGCCCTTCTCATTTACATGTTGTTGATGGGGGGTGGTCAGTCATTGAGCGGCAGAGGGGAGAGGGGGCAGCTCCTGCAGCGCTCCTGTCAGACCAGGTCATTAACAAAACGATGGGTCGGGGAATAGGGGGCCAAGGTTGATTGGTTTCCTCCAGCCGTCAGCAACGAGTAGACCTAGAGATCACAGCCATGCCTGCCTGCAGCAGCATCTCCTAGCCCTGTGTGCAGACCTGCAGAAAGACAGCTCACTCTCTTTAACATGCCTATGACTGATGTAGGGTTTGCCTGACGAGCCCATTCCTGCAGACTGCAGTGGACAGACTGGGATTCTTTGTTACGCCCTGATCTGTTTTACCTGTCTTTGTGTTTGTCTCCACCCCCATCCAGGTGTCGCCCATCTTCCCCATTATCCCCTGTGTATTCATACCTGTGTTTTCTGTTTGTCTGTAGCCAGTTCACCTTGTTTGTCAAGCTTACCAGCGTATGTCCTGTCAGCTCCTGTTTTTTCCAAGCCTCTCTTTTTCTCGCCCTCCTGGTTTTTGACCCTCGTCTGTCCTGACCCTGAACCCTCCAGCCTGACCACTCTGCCTGCCCCTGACCCTGAGCCTGCCTGCCGTCCTGTAAAAAAAACCTAAAAAGTTACCTTTATTTAACTAGGCAAGTCAGTTAAGAACAAATTCTTATTTACAATGACAGCCTACACCAGCCAAACCCAGACAACACTGGGCCAATTGTGCGCCACTCTATGGGACTCCCAATCCCGGCCGGTTGTGATACAGCCTGGATTCGAACCAGGTTGTCTGTAGTGCCGCCTCTAGAACTGAGATGCAGTGCCTTAGACCGCTGCATCACTTGGGAGCAAGAAAGCATGGCATAAAACAGCATGGCATTACCTTGATCCTTAGCTTGGGCCTAAAAATAGGTCTCTAGGCCCTGGTCTGCTGTCTGTCTGTCTGTGTATCTGCTGAGATCCCCTGTCTGATAATAATGACAGGCAGCTTGGCTAATCCAGACGGCTGGGCTGGGGCCTGCTGCTCACCGTCTCTGGGAATAGTCCCAGGGTGCACAGGGAACACAACCAGTCCTCTATGGTTTTTACTGCACATATTTTCAGTTGTGTTACCTCCAACACAAACAGTATATTTTGAAAAGAGTATTCAACATTCTACTGTCATGGACCCTGTGAATGCTGCAGGTAGGATTGAGAGGGAAACCGGTATACCCCTTGAGAGAAATAAGGAGTAAAATACCAAGACATCTCTCCCACATGTCTAATGAGTGATGGTTGTTGGTTTTCTCCTGGTTCTGGAAGGAGGATAGAGAAACAACTCCCATTCTCCTGTATTATGCCAGGGTTTGTGATACTGTATCTCAACTATCTCTGCGTGGGGTGGAGAGACAGACAAACCCTGAGGTTGACCCAAGTTTTCCTCAAAGGTCAGGTCTGGGATTGAGTTTGGTTGGGTAGTGTTTGTGAGAGGAGGACAGGGGGGGGGCTCTCTCATGCGTGCATAGATGCAATTCTGCTGTGCATCCATCTTTGCTGTCTCTTCTTCTGTGAATGTCAAACCCAGAGGCTCTGACACTCGTACTCCCCTGCCCTCCTACTCCCCTGCCCCCACTCCACCCTCTAGCCTCCACAATACCTGATGAACAAGTTCCCCCTGCCCTCCTACTCCCCTGCCCCCACTCCACCCTCTAGCCTCCACAATACCTGATGAACAAGTTCCCCCTGCCCTCTGGCACCCGTGATGCCTTTAACGATGTTGCCTCAAATGTCAAATGCAGGGGTATTGTTGTGTGTGTTGGGTGGGCGGTGGGGCTTCTTCAATACCACAAGCACACCCTAACCCCCAACCCCCTCTATTTGAATAATCAAATGCATTAATGTGTAAAAATGCCACTTAACACAGTATGCTCATCAGTAGACAGGAGCTAGATCCTGATAGACAGAAATACAGAGGCTCTTGTTGTGGTCTGGGGGTGGGTATCAGTGACATATCACCAATCACCCAGCCTCACACAACACATAGGACACACTCACACACAGACAGGTTCAGATGTACAGTATACTAGCAGCACCCACTGACAGGCAGCCATGGTAACAGACACACAGACACCACACCGTGATTGCTAATGCACGATATAATAGCTAATGTGTCATGTCCTAGGGGTGAAGTGATGTTAACCCCTGATCAACCCTAGGTCAACCTCTTATGGGCCACATAGAATTCATTACGTTTCTCCCTCTTCGTCATCAGCAACATCAGGCCTGGCAATTTCACAGCCGCAACAATAACAAAGAGAGGAGCAGAGGGGGAGAGGCAAGAGACTACAGAAATCAACACTCCCTTTAGGAAATAGAATGGCTTTTCATTGTCTTATATTAGACTCACTGATGCTAGTGATGGACAATAATTGCATCATGCCAGTCTGCTGATTGGTTATGTGTAATGATCCAGCTGAAGTCCCTCCCTCCCCCAGCCAGTCAGCCAGCCAGCTGGTAGGCCCAGCCTCCAACAGACAGCATGGTGGTGGCACTGTGTTTTACTCACTGTGGCCGCCACAGCAAAACACATCCCACCAAGCGGCAATTAAGCTGTTAATGGATAGCTTCATAAAGACTGGAACCAGAGGGGGATAGAAAAAAAACGACCCAAACCGCAACAGATTTCCAGCACTTATAGTTACGCAATTAAAGTATAATTCAAACGTTTCCCACTAACATTCAGCCTCCGATCACCTTTTCTCACTTCGCTAAAGTGCTAGAGAATTATAGCACTTCTTTTGGTGTGTGTGTCTTGTTGTTGGCACCCATGATACAAGGCCACAGTGTGAGAAGTGGGACTAAGGTCGAATTAGTCTGTGAGGAACACTTCATGATTGAAATGTTTGTCTTTGACCCCTGATTTCTGGTACAGACCCATAGATCTCTACTATTGTTAGCATGTGTGTGTTTTCTGTGTACCGTGTGTATGTACTGTGGGTGTCTGTGTTTTTGTGTCTGTAAGTTGCAAGCATATGTGTGTGTGTAGCAGGGCAGACAGTGTGGCAGGGGCAGGTGAATGATAGCAGACTCTAATTACAGAGGTGGTGGCTCCTGTGCAGTCCTGCTAACGAGCCGACTCGTCAGGGATTCCATTGTGCCGTGCGCAGTGGGGAGGACACAGAAAAACAGCTCTAATTGGTGGGGGGCTATTTATAAACAAAGCACCTCTTTTCAAGGTTAGTGGGTTAAGTCTCTGCAATCCTCTATGGGGGACAGCCAAGATTGGTGGAAACAAACAAACTGCTGCCAACACAACCTCAACCCGCCCATCTCTCTGGGGCACATACACACACACACACACAATCACACACACAGCGTACACACAATCATGACAAATCCCACCCCCACACTCAGACACAGACACATACAGAGCAAGTCCATATCGCCTCTAACACGGTCTTAGACATCCTGTTGACACCTTTTTAGCTCAGAGAGAGAGAGAGAGAGAGAGAGAGAGAGTTATATATTCCCGATGTAATCCTCCTGTGCCCCAGAGTTTTATGTTTACTGTTCCAATATTGTATACTCTGTATGAGGAGAGAGAGAGAGCAAGAGAAGGGGGGATGGAGAGAAAGAAAAAGAGGAAGGGATTTATGTGTGCATAGAGCAGTGATTCTTATTTTACAGTTCTGTTTCGGCTGGTATTCACCTCATTTCGACAGATACATACTAGTGGAAAAACTAGTGGAAAGTAGAAAACGTAAATATCAATTCAAATTCAAATCATTAACTGATTGGAATATTAACCCAAGTTATTGTCAACCCTACTGATGTTGAGTGGCTGCTGACCCTCATGGATAGAGGTCCATAAAGTTGGATGGATGGTTTTCTCCAGTCAGAGGATCGCTGCTGAGCTGCCCGAGAGGAGGATAATGATGATTGGAGTGATCCTGTGAACATCAAAGGTCTGTCTATGTGCTCTGCAGCAGTCTAGAGGAGAGACAGACAGTTTGTCTGTCTCTCAATGTCACTCAGGACATCTATCTAACATCTATTCACAACACTGACAGATTAAACAACACTGTCAAGGATCTGTTTGGATGTGGGAGGACTTTGAACTGACACTCTGAGAAACTACAACTGCATAAGACAACACAACAATACACGAAAATACACATACACACCAAAAAAACAGGGTACGAACACACTCACGTGCATTAACATGAAAAGCATGCACACACACAGAGACAGATCCACAATCACCAGAGACAAAAAGCATGGACAAAGCCTCAACAGAACAGAGCCCTCTATCTGACGCCCCACATTAAATGTCCCCCAAAATGTCCCCTAACCCTCTTTCTGGACCCCATCCTCCTTTCACCCCCCCCCCCCCCCCCCTCTCTCTTTCTCCCACCCTCCTCCCCCATTTCCATGCCTCCCGTCCGTGTCTGGCTGGCACAGCTTTTTTTTTCGGTCGGGGGGTCGTGGGGTGGTTTGTGGGGATGGGGGGCCCTTCTTTTGTTTTCTGTCACAACACGCGTTTCATGGGGAGGCCTGGCTTCTGACCCCGCCAAGCTCACACTGCGCCGGGCCTGGGAGCTCTGAGGGAAAGGCCCATCTGTGGCATCCATCAGGGCCGTGCTCTCCTGCTGAGGTACTGTCAGAACCCAGACCCCCACACCCCGTCACAGGGAGAGGGGCCAAGCCTGCAGGGGAAACAGGGGAGGAGGGGGTGGAGGAGGTTGAGGGGTGAACAGAAGGGGCGAAAAAACAGACTAAAGGCACATAGGGCCCTTCTAAATTCCAAGTAGGGTGAAGGGGCGGGAGGGACTGTGTGTGTGTGTTTGTGTCTGTGTGCGCGTGTGCGCATGTGTGTGTGTGTGTGTGTGTGCGCGTGTGTTGTGTGTGTGTGTGTGCGTGTGTGTATGTGTGTGTGTGTGTTCTGTGTGTGTGTGTGTGTGTGCGCGTGTGTGTGTGTGTGTGCGCGTGTGTTCTGTGTGTGTGTGTGGTGGTGGAGGGTTCATCGGAGTAGAGAGCAGAAACACTCCAACACCATAGACCCTAACATTGTTACTGTGAGAGCATGGTAGATTGACCACTTTCAGCTGCTAACAGACAGTAAAACGGGGATTAAGTAGCCAACACAGTCAGCAAGGTAAATGGGCTCATCAATGCATCTCCACCTCCAATGATTTGTAGCTCAATTATCATTCACCTCAAAATGATAAACAAAACATTCTATAATGCATAACGTGAAAATATAATTTTGTAGATCAAACTATTCATCTGACATTGGGAGGACATGGAGGAGAGAGTATCAGTAGTGTGGAATAGCATGACTGCAGGTAGGAGTGGGGCTGGAGAAGGTGTAGGAGACAGTGAGGATGGACAGGGTGTAGGAGACAGTGAGGATGGAGAAGGTGTAGGAGACAGTGAGGCTGGAGAGGGTGTATGAGACAGTGAGGATGGACAGGGTGTAGGAGACAGTGAGACTGGAGAGGGTGTAGGAGACAGTGAGACTGGAGAGGGTGTAGGAGACAGTGAGGATGGAGAAGGTGTAGGAGACAGTGAGACTGGAGAGGGTGTAGGAGACAGTGAGTCTGGAGAGGGTGTAGGAGACAGTGAGACTGGAGAGGGTGTAGGAGACAGTGAGGCTGGAGAGGGTGTAGGAGACAGTGAGGATGGAGAGAGTGTAGGAGACAGTGAGTCTGGAGAGGGTGTAGGAGACAGTGAGACTGGAGAGGGTGTAGGAGACAGTGAGGCTGGAGAGGGTGTAGGAGACAGTGAGGATGGAGAGGGTGTAGGAGACAGTGAGGATGGAGAGGGTGTAGGAGACAGTGAGCATGGAGAGGGTGTAGGAGACCGTGAGGATGGAGAGGGTGTAGGAGACCGTGAGGATGGACAGGGTGTAAGAGACAGTGAGGATGGAGAGGGTGTAGGAGACAGTGAGGATGGAGATGGTGTAGGAGACAGTGAGCATGGAGAGGGTGTAGGAGACCGTGAGGATGGAGAGGGTGTAGGAGACAGTGAGTCTGGAGAGGGTGTAGGAGACAGTGAGGATGGAGAGGGTGTAGGAGACCGTGAGGATGGACAGGGTGTAAGAGACAGTGAGGATGGAGAGGGTGTAGGAGACAGTGAGGATGGAGAGGGTGTAGGAGACAGTGAGGCTGGAGAGGGTGGAGGAGACAGTGAGGATGGAGAGGGTGTAGGGGACAGGAAATGTTTTCTTTGTTTCTCCTGTCTCAGCGAAGACTCTGTTATGTTGCACACGTACCTGAGGCACTAGCAGAGGGCAGAAGTGGATGTGTTTGAAGGTCAGATTAAATAAAAATACTTCACTGCAAGTATGACATTCAGGGTGTGCGCTAGATAAATGCAGAGCTCTCATGCCAGCTCTCTGAGGATGATTGATTGATTTGTTAGATGTCATGAGCAGGCTGGGCAGGCAGAGAGGGAGATGGAGAGGAGGATATGACTACTATGGGATGGAGAAGAGGGAAAGAGCAGAGGGATAGGTAGAAGGGGGAGGGAATTTACACACACACATACTGCCCCCCCCCCCCCACACACACACACACACACACAGCTGGGCAGGCAGGCAGCTCTGGCCTGGTTCTGGTCAGTTGCCCGTGGCCGCGGCGGGAGGGAGCGGGAGGCAGCTGTCAGTCCGTGACGGATTGATACGGACACCCCCACCCCTCCCCCTGCCATCCCCCTCTTCTCCATCCCCCTCTCCAGCAGCCAGCCTGCCCATGCCTGGCGGGCATGTTTCAGAGTGGATGGTTTGAGGAGGGATGAAGGCGGTTCGGCTTCCATCTTGACTGTGGCCTGTATTAGAACATAGCGTCCTGTCACCCTCACTCACCCACACTGCTCTGTTCATGTATCTGTTAGCAACGCTCCCTCTATCACTTCATCTACAACGATGACAGAAATGTGGTCTGTGCATGCTAGCCTGCCCTATGTAGACTGGATATCTTACTCGCCATGAGGCGCTGTACTTTAAGACCACCTGGCATGTTAGCGTTAGGGACTGTACGAAAGCACTATTGTATTTTTAATCTTTAAAAAATAAGGAACTTTACAGGACAGTAGCAACAAGATTCTGTATGTTTGATATTAGTTACATAATTGACTACCTCCCTCCCTCTGACCAGTGTGAAGTGTAATTGAAGGAGCAGTCTTCACATGGCCCACAGGCGTGGAGGGGACATTGTGTTCGCTGTGGCGGAAAATTACCCTCCCTACTCGCTCCTCAGAGCCCTCCTCTCCTCTCCTCTCCTCTCCTCTCCTCTCCTCTCTTCTCTTCTCTTCTCTTCTCTTCTCTTCTCTTCTCTTCTCTTCTCTTCTCTTCTCTTCTCTTCTCTTCTCTTCTCTTCTCTTCTCTTCTCTTCTCCTCTCCTCTCCTCTCCTCTCCTCTCCTCTCCTCTCCTCTCCTCTCCTCTCATCTCCTCTCCTCTCCTCTCTTCTCTTCTCTTCTCTTCTCTTCTCCTCTCCTTGCACCTTCACCTACCCCACCCTGCTGTCACTCTCCTTAGCTTTTATTTCCCCGTCTTTTTAAGGAACCTTTCTTATGTGAACTCTGTCCCAAATGTCTTGACCTCAGTCCTGGACACTGCTTCATGTTTCATTGACGGAAAAAACATTTTTACACACGTTGAACCCATAGCCAGTCAATCAATCTGTCAGTCGGTCAGTTAGTCAGTCATTCACTGAACCAATCTGTCAGTCGGCCAGTTAGTCAGTCATTCACTGAACCAATCTGTCAGTCGGTCAGTTAGTCAGTCATTCACTGAACCAATCTGTCAGTCGGCCAGTTAGTCAGTCATTCACTGAACCAATCTGTCAGTCGGTCAGTTAGTCAGTCATTCACTGAACCAATCTGTCAGTCGGCCAGTTAGTCAGTCATTCACTGAACCAATCTGTCAGTCGGTCAGTTAGTCAGTCATTCACTGAACCAATCTGTCAGTCGGCCAGTTAGTCAGTCATTCACTGAACCAATCTGTCAGTCGGTCAGTTAGTCAGTCATTCACTGAACCAATCTGTCAGTCGGCCAGTTAGTCAGTCATTCACTGAACCAATCTGTCAGTCGGCCAGTTAGTCAGTCATTCACTGAACCAATCTGTCAGTCGGCCAGTTAGTCAGTCATTCACTGAACCAATCTGTCAGTCGGCCAGTTAGTCAGTCATTCACTGAACCAATCTGTCAGTCGGCCAGTTAGTCAGTCATTCACTGAACCAATCTGTCAGTCGGTCAGTTAGTCAGTCATTCACTGAACCAATCTGTCAGTCGGTCAGTTAGTCAGTCATTCACTGAACCAATCTGTCAGTCGGTCAGTTAGTCAGTCATTCACTGAACCAATCTGTCAGTCGGTCAGTTAGTCAGTCATTCACTGAACCAATCTGTCAGTCGGCCAGTTAGTCAGTCATTCACTGAACCAATCTGTCAGTCGGTCAGTTAGTCAGTCATTCACTGAACCAATCTGTCAGTCGGCCAGTTAGTCAGTCATTCACTGAACCAATCTGTCAGTCGGTCAGTTAGTCAGTCATTCACTGAACCAATCTGTCAGTCGGCCAGTTAGTCAGTCATTCACTGAACCAATCTGTCAGTCGGCCAGTTAGTCAGTCATTCACTGAACCAATCTGTCAGTCGGCCAGTTAGTCAGTCATTCACTGAACCAATCTGTCAGTCGGCCAGTTAGTCAGTCATTCACTGAACCAATCTGTCAGTCGGCCAGTTAGTCAGTCATTCACTGAACCAATCTGTCAGTCGGCCAGTTAGTCAGTCATTCACTGAACCAATCTGTCAGTCGGCCAGTTAGTCAGTCATTCACTGAACCAATCTGTCAGTCGGCCAGTTAGTCAGTCATTTACTGAACCAATCTGTCAGTCGGTCAGTTAGTCAGTCATTCACTGAACCAATCTGTCAGTCGGTCAGTTAGTCAGTCATTCACTGAACCAATCTGTCAGTCGGTCAGTTAGTCAGTCATTCACTGAACCAATCTGTCAGTCGGTCAGTTAGTCAGTCATTCACTGAACCAATCTGTCAGTCGGTCAGTTAGTCAGTCATTCACTGAACCAATCTGTCAGTCGGTCAGTTAGTCAGTCATTCACTGAACCAATCTGTCAGTCGGTCAGTTAGTCAGTCATTCACTGAACCAATCTGTCAGTCGGTCAGTTAGTCAGTCATTCACTAAACCAATCTGTCAGTCGGTCAGTTAGTCAGTTATTCACTGAACCAATCTGTCAGTCGGTCAGTTAGTCAGTCATTCACTGAACCAATCTGTCAGTCGGTCAGTTAGTCAGTCATTCACTGAACCAATCTGTCAGTCGGTCAGTTAGTCAGTCATTCACTGAACCAAGCTGTCAGTCGGTCAGTTAGTCAGTCATTCACTGAACCAATCTGTCAGTCGGTCAGTTAGTCAGTCATTCACTGAACCAATCTGTCAGTCGGTCAGTTAGTCAGTCATTCACTGAACCAATCTGTCAGTCGGTCAGTTAGTCAGTCATTCACTGAACCAATCTGTCAGTCGGTCAGTTAGTCAGTCATTCACTGAACCAATCTGTCAGTCGGTCAGTTAGTCAGTTATTCACTGAACCAATCTGTCAGTCGGTCAGTTAGTCAGTCATTCACTGAACCAATCTGTCAGTCGGCCAGTTAGTCAGTCATTCACTGAACCAATCTGTCAGTCGGCCAGTTAGTCAGTCATTCACTGAACCAATCTGTCAGTCGGTCAGTTAGTCAGTCATTCACTGAACCAATCTGTCAGTCGGTCAGTTAGTCAGTCATTCACTGAACCAATCTGTCAGTCGGTCAGTTAGTCAGTTATTCACTGAACCAATCTGTCAGTCTAGCATTTTAAATGAAGCTTAGTTATTTCTCAATAAGACACAGAGAAAGACGCGGAGAGGGAGAGTGAGGATGCAGATGCATTCTCTCGGGCCACTGGAAGTGACAGTATCTCTACAATAGATAGTGAGAGCAGAGCAGTCACAACAGAGAGGGAATTGAGCTGCCTTGAAAGGGAATTGAGCTAGAGAGAGAGTGAAAAACAGAGAGGGAATTGAGCTGGAGAGAGTGAGTAAGAGAGAGGGTGATGGAGAGAGGAGGAGACAGAGGGCGAGAGAGAAAAGGCAAAAACGAGAGATAGAGTGTTATTCAGGCAGAGAGGAGGAGCGCATGCTTCATTAAGTGAGGAAGTAATCCTGGCTAATTAAGCCTCTCCATGACAGCACTGTCAGGGATGACTGATCCTTCAAATGGCACCTCCCTCTACTGACTGACAGCCAGCCAGCACACACACACACTCACCGCTTTGAAGGGGAGAATATTCTTAAATATTCCTGCTCTTTTTTCTCCCTCCGCTCTGTGCATGCATCTTATCCCTAATTCAAGATGTTTTTGTTTGTTTTTGTATCCTATTATAATTTTGTTTGTGTTAGAGAAAGTGAAGGACTTTTTCTGTGTGTGTGTGTGTGTGTTTCTGCGTGTGTGTGTGTTTCTGCGTGTGTGTGTGTTTCTGCGTGTGTGGGTGTGTGTGTGTTTCTTTGTGTGTGTGTGTTTGTGTGTTTGTGTGTGTGTGTTTGTGTGTGTTTGTTTGTGTGTGTGTGTTTGTGTGTGTGTGTGTGTGTTTCTGCGTGTGTGTGTTTCTGCGTGTGTGTGTTTGTGTGTGTGTGTTTGTGTGTGTGTGTTTCTGCGTGTGTGTGTTTGTGTGTGTGTGTGTTTCTGCGTGTGTGTGTGTGTTTCTGCGTGTGTGTGTGTGTGTGTGTTTCTGTGTGTGTGTGTTTCTGCGTGTGTGTGTTTGTGTGTGTATGTTTGTGTGTGTGTGTGTGTGTGTGTGTTTGTGTATGTGTGTGTTTCTGCGTGTGTGTGTGTTTGTGTGTGTGTGTTTCTGCGTGTGTGTGTTTGTGTGTGTGTGTGTTTCTGTGTGTGTGTGTTTCTGCGTGTGTGTGTGTGTGTTTCTGTGTGTGTGTGTGTGTGTTTCTGCGTGTGTGTGTTTGTGTGTTTGTGTGTGTGTGTCTGCGTGTGTGTGTTTGTGTGTGTATGTGTGTGTTTCTGCGTGTGTGTGTGTTTGTGTGTGTGTGTTTCTGCGTTTGTGTGTGTGTGTGTGTGTGTGTTTCTGCGTGTGTGTGTGTGTGTTTCTGCGTGTGTGTGTTTCTGTGTGTGTGTGTGTGTGTTTCTGTGTGTGTGTGTGTGTGTGTTTCTGCGTGTGTGTGTGTGTGTGTTTCTGCGTGTGTGTGTTTGTGTGAGCACCTAGTAATTGCTGCTACCTGGGCAGAATACTAGAGGAAAATCTCAGTGACTGGAAAGTACAGCCAATTGATTGCTTGACTAATTAATCAGGTGTATTGGCTAGATGTGGATGCAGAACTATTGAGTGGAGGGCCCTTTATGAGGACCTAATGATTCCTCCGGCCCGTAGGGTCATGACCTTTACCCACATTTCCTTTCAAACTAATTTGAATAGGTTGCATAGTGTGCCATGTTACAGTAAAGTAGTGTGTCTGTGACTATTTATTATGATAGACTTAATTGGGTGGCTTTTATACATGGATCCTGACTAGTATCTCAGTCCCTGCTGCTGAAAAACGTTCCCACAGCATGATGCTGCCACCACCATGCTTCACCGTAGGGATGGTGCTAGGTTTCCTCCAGACAGGACGCTTGGCATTCAGGCCAATGTGTTCGATCTTGGTTTCATCAGACCAGAGAATCTTGTTTCTCATTGTCTGAGTGTCTTAAGGTGCCTTTTGGCCAACTTTATGTGGGCTGTCATGCGCCTTTTACTGAGGAGTGGCTTCCGTCTGGCCACTCTACCATAAAGGCCTGATTGGTGGAATGCTGCAGAGATGGTTGTCCTTCTGGAAGGTTCTCTCATCTCCGCAGAGGAACTCTGGAGCTCTGTCAGAGTGACCATCTGGTTCTTGGTCACCTTCTTGACCAAGGCCCTTCTCCTCCGATTGGCCAGAGGGCCAGATCTAGGAAGAGTCTTGGTGGTTCCAAACTCTTTCCATTTAAGAATGATGGAGGCCACTGTGTTTTTGGGGACCTTCAATGCTGCAGATATGTGTTGGTACCCTTCCCCAGATCTGTGCCTCAATACAATCCTGTATCGGAGCTCAACAGACAATTCCGTCGACCTCATGGCTTGGTTTTTGCTCTGACATGCACTGTCAACTGTGGGACCTTATATAGACAGGTGTGAGCCTTTCCACATCATGTCCAATTAATTGAATTTACCACAGGTGGACTCCAATGAAGTTGTAGAAACATCTCAATGGTGATCAATGGAAACAGGATACACACTGAGCTCAATTTCGAGTGTCATAGAAAAGGGTCTGAATTCTTATGTAAATAAGGTATTTCTGTTTTTAAATTTGAATAAATTAGTACCAATTTCTAAAAACCTGTTATCACTTTGACATTATGGGTTATTGTGTATAGATTGATGAGGAAAAATATATATTTTTATCCATTTTAGAATAAAGCTGTAATGTAACAAAATGTAGGAAAATTCAAGGGGGCACTGTATGTGTGTGTGTGTTTCTCCTTTACTCAGCTCCATGGGGGATTTTTAATGGGTGGCTGAATTAACACAGCCAGGCTTTAATAGCCCCTTTCAACAACAAAAAATACAGAGAATGCCAGCAACTCATGAAACAGATGATTTAGCAGCGAGAGGCCTCTCCATCACATGTAGGGTGGGAGGGGAAGGAACACTGGCCTCGCTGCCCACCTCCACTCTCTCAGCTGAAACACCTAGAAGGGTTCTGGGCAGACAGCAGACAGAGAAGAAGGGGTGTAGAACTGAAGAAGAAGTGCCAGGCTTAGTTAACACATCCTCATGACTGGCAGCGCACTAAGTGGCAGAACAGAAAAGAACAGAGCAGGGGTGTGTTCCTTAAATGCACACCATACCAAACAGTAGCAAAGTGTTTTGCAACAAAAATTTGTATTTCTTATTGGACAAGTTTAGGTTTGTCCCACCCTGTTTTGGCCCGTTTGCGGCCATTTGGCTCCATTAAATACACCCCAGCTGGCTGTGAAGTGATGTTGCCTGTATGGTGTGGCTGTACTGTACAACACTGCCTTTCCCTCCTGTTCAATCTTAAAAGCCCCTTCTCTTCCAGTGAGCTCTGTGGTCCCCGAGGGTGGCTAGTCTGGTGTTAAAGCATTAAGACCCAGACCATTAAAGAGGACTCACTGGGGCTAGCTCACTAAAGATAACGCTACATTCCTAGTGATTGCAGTGTGGGGTCAGTGGGTTGGAAACACACGCTGGTGGCCACATCCACCCTGATTTTCACCTCTCAAAGTATTGTATTTGTTATGGACCCCATTAGCTGCTGCTAAGGCAAAGTGTGTGCTGGATGTTTTATTTCTTTATTTAGACATAATATCAGCACCATCTACCCTATGATGACCAAAGCATGTTACTATCACTCTAATTATCAAACCAATGAGGACCATTTCTATTACCATAATGCATACCACACAATGATCGCCTGGTGATGATGATGATGATCCTACCACGAGTGATCTTAGAGGATGAAGGACCATGTGATGTCTATGTCAGTATATCTATAGGACCAAAGCTGCATTACGTAGCCTGTCCTCCTCCAGCACTATGCTGTAGCTCCAGCTCCCCAGTGAGGCAGCATGTGTGGTTTGTCAGAGTGTGTGTGCGTGCAGGCGTGCGTGCGTGTGTGATCTCACAGAGCCATATTTAAACTACAGTCACAAGACGCTAGTGTCGGGTTAGCGTAGCGATGAGCTCCTGTTCCCAGAATAGCCCCTAGGAGCCCAGTCGGCCCCGGACCCGGACGGCAGTGATCCTGGCCCACGTTCCAGTTGGCAGCCACACAGTTGTTGGGTCAGACATGATTCCTGGGCTGGAGAGGGATGGACGGGGAGGGGGGAGAGGGTGATGCAATGTGACCCATTTTACTACTGACAACTGCACTCTCTTTGACACGCCCCTATAAGGGGAAAGAGAAGAGGTGTTGTACTGTTCTCCTAGACAGTTGCTCTCTCTCGCTCTCTCTCTCCTTCTCTCTGTCTCTCTCTCTCCTTCTCTCTGTCTCTCTCTCTCTCCTTCTCTCTGTCTCTCTCTCTCTCTCTCTCTCTCTCTCTCTCTCTCTGTCTCTCCTTCTCTCTGTCTCTCTCTCTCCTTCTCTCTCTCTCTCTCTCTCTCTTCTCTCCCCTTCTCTCTCTCTCTGTCTCTCCTTCTCTCTCTTTCTCTGTCTGTCTGTCTCGCTCTCTCCCTCTCTCCCTTGTTAACAGTCCTTTATTGCAATTATCTGTCATTCTCTCCTAAACTTGACCCACTTCACATCGTGAAAGCACCTGACCTACCACTCTAACACCACAATCTTGTAGTCAGACTCCACCCTCGGGCCGCTCTGAACCCCCGCCGTCCCTCCGAAACATGCACCGATTTTCCAAGCAGGACCAAAATAACCCCTGCAAAGCCTGCTCATAAAACACCCCTCCAGTGCTAGCATGGCACATGCCAGGGATAGCTTCCATGGGGAATAAAGAGACCAGAATACAGAGGGATGATTCTGAGTATGGGGGCGAGGGTCGGGAGAAGGTGAAGGGCTGCGGCAGAGATAGTCAAGAGGGGGCATGGAAGGGGATTGTAGGTGTATTGGTTTGCGCAAACAATCAGCTGATGTTCTGCAAAGAGAGAGCAACACAGATTGTCTGGGTATTCTCTTTGAAAGTCACCCTGGTCGGCCGGGGGGGGGGGGGGGGGGGGGGAGCTGTGAATGCAGGTCCAGAGAGGCATAGTGATTATACCCACAGTGCTCCTGTAGTTTTAACAGAGTTTACACACAGATGAGTGGTTTGATGGGCCTCTTGAGGAGTCAGTGTCTGTGACAGTGTGAAGGTCGGCTGTATGAGTGTGTGTGTGTGTGGAGAGTGAGTGAGTAAGTGTATAGGGATGGTTCTCCCGGTGGTGTTTGTCTTTCTTGTGGGACAGAGTGTATGGAGTTGTATGTGGAATCGGTCTTTTATTTTCAACACACCACTCCCAGGTGGGCCAGCCACGTGTCTAAGTACGGTAATAGCCAATTGATTTTGTTCCCTTTTTTTGGTGGAGGCTAGACATAAATCAAAGCGTCTGTCAGGACCTCGTATAGTGCGGGGCTTGTGTGTGTGTGTGTGTGTGTGTGTGTGTGTGAGTGCGTGCGTGCGCGTGCTCTCAGGGTGGGCTGGAGGGTTATGTTTGGACTAGGAGTGTGTCAACAATTAATCCACACTGTGATCTCAAGGCCACAGCTCTAATGACCTCCAGTCACAATCCAATTGGGAGTGCTGCTTCACTAAAGGCCTGTGCGTCTCTGTGTGTCTGGTGGACATGTAAAATCAGCACACCAGCTCAAACTGACACAATGCCAGCCATTACAGGTTCTTTAGAGCTTTCATGGGAAAAGCATATATAGTGTAAAACCCATAGGGATTTATTGAGATAAAAACCAAATAATACCATCCAGTTTAAAATATGTTTCTTATAGTAGGCTACAAACATTTTGTTATTTCCCTTTTGAATATATCTAAGGTCCATGGTATATAATCACCATTTAGGCTTACGTTAACTTAAGAGGAAACATGAAAGCTGTGATCTCCAGGACAGCCGAGCCTCATAGACACACAGACACAGAGAGAGAGAGTGAGGGAGAGAGAATAGCAGAAAACACAGATGTGAGCAACACTGGGAGTCTGGGACCATGTTAATCTTCTTAATTCAATTATGGTAAACAGGGACGGGGCTTCCTTCTAAACAAAACATAATAACCAGGAGTACTGCAGGCAATTGGGGGGGGGGGGGGGGGCAGCCTCTGATGTAGAGAGGCAGTACAGTGGGGTGCCTGGCAGGGTCTGGGTTTCCACTGGGATAACCCCACAACCCCCTGACCCCCTACCTACTCCCCCTATTCTCCCCCAGGCTTCTCCTGCTCCTCCCCTGCTCTGCCTCTGGGGATGGGGTGTCAGCCTTGGACAATGCCACTGGTACAATGGGGTTGAAGCCCCACACACAGCGTGTCTACTGTGTCCAGCTGTGGCCATTCCAGCACAGCTCTCGTGTGAGGAGGTGAGAGGAGAGGAGAGGTGGGGAGAATTGGGGAGAGGAGGGGGAGGTTGGGAGAGGAGTGGGGAGATGTATGGAGAGTTGAGGAGAAGTAGGGAGCGCTGGGGAGAGGTGAGGAGAAGTGGGAAGAGGTGGGGAGAAGTGGGGAGAGGTGGGGAGAAGTATGGAGAGGAGAGGAGAAGTAGGAAGAGGTGGGGAAAAGTATGGAGAGTTGAGGAGAAGTAGGGAGAGCAGGGGAGAGGTGAGGAGAAGTGGGAGAGGTGGGGAGAGGTATGGAGATTTGGGGAGAGGTGAGGAGAAGCATGGAGAGGTGGAGAGAAGTGGGGAGAGGTGGGGAGAGGTGGGGAGAAGTATGGAGAGGAGAGGAGAAGTGGGAAGAGGTGGGGAGAGGTGAGGAGAAGTGGGAAGAGGTGGGGAGAGCTGGGGAGAGGTATGGAGATTTGGGGAGAGGTGGGAAGAAGCATGGAGAGGAGAGGAGAAGTGGGGAGAAGTGGGAAGAGGTGGAGAGAAGTGGGGAGAGGTGGGGAGAGGTGGAGAGAAGTATGGAGAGGAAGTGGGGAGAGGTGGGGAGAAGTATGGAGAGGAAAGGAGAAGTGGGGAGAGGTGGGAAGAAGTGGGGAGAGGTGGAGAGAGGTGGAGAGAGGTATGGAGAGGAGAGGATAATTTGGGAGGGGAGGTTGTGGGGTGTAATGCTGAAGGTCTGTGCCTCTAATGTTAAATGTGGGTCTGCCAAAGTGCTTTGGGGCCTGCCTAGCTCACTCTTGCTGAAACGTCACCACGCGGCAGTAACCTTCTAACCTGGGCCAGACTGACACCAGCTCCTCCTCTCCTCCATGAAAGAAAGTATCTGTTCCTGGGGATGAATGCAGGACAGAAAGGGAGAGAGAGGAGGGAGAAGAGAGGAGAGGGGAGTATGTTTTTAAAGCAGTTAGACAATCTGTTTGGATTAGGCAGACTGCTGGAGAGACATGGAAATGATGGGCAGACGGGGCGATGGGAGGAGAGGAAGAGGAGGAGGAAAGGAGAGAGTGAGGGAGACAGATGGGGAGAAAAGGTGGTGGTAGATAGGTTGAGTAATGGCGAGGGGGAGGAGAGGAGAGGGGAGGGAGAGGAGAGGGGTCAGAGACTGGAATCTCAGGATCTAAGGTTCTTTGGGCTTGATGGTTCCCAGATGTTGCAGCCTTTAGTCCCAGCCCTCTCTCCTCATACCCCTCCTCTCCTTCCCCTCTGAGCTCCTCTGCTGCAGTCAATACACAGGAGCACAGTTAAGCCTGCTACACACTCTACACAAATGGAGTGACAGAGCGTCGTATACGGTCTCCACACCACTAAGCATCTATCATGGTCCTCACACACCAACACAGACTTGACAACGCCTCTTCCACATCAGGAGGCTGTGGTAGAGGGCCAGCCAGCGCATTGGTGATCTTCTCTAATTGCGCCATGATTGGCTCCGTGTTCTGTCACCCACGGGGACACTACGTCGCCGCAGAATCTACAGGGAGAGCTACGCAGTTCAAGCCCCATGGGTGCTGCCATGGATTTACATTAGAAGTGCCCATCCAAGAAGGCTCAAGGTCATTAGCCACAGATAAAATGTGGTAAAATCATATTACACCAATCGTAGCTTTGATTGGACTGATCATACTTCTAAACATCTTAACAAGCAAGCTAGACATGCCGTCATCATGAATAATGTCGACAATCTACTGGAAAATCCTTTTAAATCCTTGATAGATAAAGAGAAATTGTAGATAAAATGTATCGGTGCTTATCGGCGATTGGACATAAACAAGACACAACAAGTTGGAAATCGCAAATTCAACAATGAGTGGTTTGGAAGGTGGCTAACTGCCAGCGTTGCAAAGTAATCACTACTTAACTTCCCCTCTTCTATTTGGTGGAGAGGGTGTGTGGTCCAAGTCTGGGTTTAAGGGTCTCTTTCCAAGCTTAAAATGGAAAACATTCACATGCAACACCATGGGCCAGAAAAGGTTGAATACATTGGCCATGCTGTCATTCCAGCAGGACTTCTGCCGCGTTCAAAACAACTGGAAACTCGGAACGGGGAAATCTCAGACTTCAGTGAGTTCTGAGTTCTCCGTTCTGGGAAAATATGTTTTGAACAGTCATCCAACTCAGAATTCCAAGTCGGGAACTTGGGCCTCTTTCTAGAGCTCTGACCTGAAGATCACTGTCATCATGATTCAACCTTCTGAGTACCCAGTGGTCTTGAAAGCACCATAAATCCAGAGAATGTCAGACTTTGATGACAAAATTTGCCCACCGTCACACCACCTTCCTGTTCAAGTGAGTCCAAAATGTCTTGTATGCTGCTGCATAAATTATGTAATATGCCAGGGAGATATGTATACAGTAGCTAAGTAATACTAAGTATATGTTGTGTAGTAAGCTGTTAGTAGCCTATGTGCCTCACCCTAAGAATTCCCCCTATTAACTTAGCCTACTGTTTTGACTTGGTGGTGCACATGTAGCCTATAGCCTGTTTTAGAGAAAGGTGATTTTAAGACTTTTCATTGTCTGCTTATATTCCCCCTTTATTTATCCTATGGTTCTGACTTGGTGTACAGGGAGAATACTGTAAGAACAGCCCATGTTAAGAATTCTGTCCATTGTACATTTAAAAAATGTTGAACAAATAGTTATATTGACTACGTCTGTCTTAGCTCGCTCATTAATGTCTTAATCAAAATTACGGATTGCCTCTTATATGCTCATAGTTCCCTTATGCCATAGTTTGTACATCTCTATTGTCAGTAGAAACCACATTTTTTTAAGCAAGTCAGCCATATCAGCTATGTTTTTTAAAAGGGCAGTTAACAAGTCTGAATTAATTGTTTCGCTGCCAGACAAGGCTACGCTGATAGCCAGATGTAGCAGTGGTAAGGATTCACTCCATGGTGCTGAAAATAATTATCTGTTGTTGGGACAGCGCTATGTGGGCCCTAACAGTTTGTGGGCACCATTTGCCAACGTTATAGTGCAATTAATGTATTGTTTAATGTTGTGTTGTGGCAGTCAAATGCATACATTTTTGAGTTTGCCCCACCAAGAATTACATGCTAAAATCGCCACTGTTAGTTGTGTATTTATTATTACTTTTACTATTTCTCTATTTTCCTTCTCTGCATCGTGGGGAAAGTCCTGTAAATAAGCATGTCACTGTTAAAGTCTACACATGTTCTTTACGAAGCATGTGACATTTGATTGAATTTGTTTTGAGTATGTGTGTGTGTGAGCATGTTTATGTGAGTGCATGTGGGTGGGGACAGATGTATGAGTGTTTGAACATGAGCTGTAGTTCCATCGTAATATGTACCTCTTCTACACATGGTGTGATTTCATTTTTCCTTGTACCCCATTTATGTGTTTTCTGTATGTTATATATATTTGTGTGTGTGCAAAGTGTATCTAGTATCCACCCCACCCTGCAGTGCTGCAGTATATTTCAGTCAGACTGCCTGCAGGTGTCTGCTCATACTGTAGCCGGTGCTGAAATGCCGGCGCTGGTAAATTTACTCCCTCTGGCTGCAGCCGGCCATGTTTCAGAATGACGGCGTGTTCTCGTCTACCTGTCTGCTAAAGCGCTTACACCCCTCCGCCGCGCTCCACACGGCTGCCTCCGCCTCCCCTCTGCCTCCCCTCTGCCACCCCTCCGCCTCCCCTCTGTCTCCCTCCGCCTCCCCTCTGTCTCCCCTCTGTCTCCCCTCTGCCTTCCTGCAAACCGGACAGGTTGCTGCCATATATTAGAGAGTTGTTGACTGGCTGCTGAAGCACACATTTGTCAACATATTAGAGTGTGTCAACACTTGAACAACAGTCCCTCAGCCCACCCACCCAATCCATAGCACTGCTCCCCATCCCGTGCTGCACCCAAGAAAGACAAGAAGGGGACAAACATATGGGTTGGTGGTAATTTCTGTTTGTGTGTCTGACTCTGTCTGAGTCCATGTGTGTGTCTGTGTGTGGGTGTGTGGGTGTGTGTGTGTGTGTGTGTGTGTGTGTGTGTGTGTGTGATGAGGTGGTTGGTTAACATCTATAAGGTTTAGTAGGCAGTGTGACATGACTTGTCACTTCTAAGCATGTCTGAAGTTTTCAATGGTAACCCCAATAGACAGTAAATACCAATGTCATCAATGTCACCATTAAATCCCTATAAGCTTCAGATGGCATATGCCAGGGTTTCTGGTTAGGCAGTGTACCAGGTTTCTGAAACTGAGCCACCGTTGCTGATGTACCCGGAGAGGATCAGCATAACATCTTGTCCACTGTTTTAGATTTCAACTCAAAGGTGAAAAGGTCAGCATGTACTGAAGACTCCACCCTCTTTGTGTTCTAATGGTCAGTTCCTTTGAGGATAATTGTAACCATTCAATGGTCAATTTAGTAGCTTGTAGGGATGAACTGAAGTCATGTTAGATCACTTAGATCACTTAGGTGTATTACATGGGGAGCTGGGACCCAGCGTTCTGATCCTACAACTGACAGTCAAAGCGTTCTGATCCTACAACTGACAGTCAAAGCGTTCTGATCCTACAACTGACAGTCAAAGCATTCTGATCCTACAACTGACAGTCAAAGCGTTCTGATCCTACAACTGACAGTCAAAGCATTCTGATCCTACAACTGACAGTCAAAGCATTCTGATCCTACAACTGATAGTCAAAGCATTCTGATCCTACAACTGACAGTCAAAGCGTTCTGATCCTACAACTGACAGTCAAAGCGTTCTGATCCTACAACTGACAGTCAAAGCATTCTGATCCTACAACTGACAGTCAAAGCATTCTGATCCTACAACTGACAGTCAAAGCATTCTGATCCTACAACTGACAGTCAAAGCATTCTGATCCTACAACTGACAGTCAAAGCATTCTGATCCTACAACTGACAGTCAAAGCATTCTGATCCTACAACTGACAGTCAAAGCATTCTGATCCTACAACTGACAGTCAAAGCATTCTGATCCTACAACTGACAGTCAACGCGTTCTGATCCTACAACTGACAGTCAAAGCATTCTGATCCTACAACTGACAGTCAAAGCATTCTGATCCTACAACTGACAGTCAAAGCATTCTGATCCTTTAACTGACAGTCAAAGCATTCTGATCCTACAACTGACAGTCAAAGCATTCTGATCCTACAACTGACAGTCAAAGCATTCTGATCCTACAACTGACAGTCAACGCGTTCTGATCCTACAACTGACAGTCAAAGCATTCTGATCCTACAACTGACAGTCAAAGCATTCTGATCCTACAACTGACAGTCAAAGCGTTCTGATCCTACAACTGACAGTCAACGCGTTCTGATCCTACAACTGACAGTCAAAGCATTCTGATCCTACAACTGACAGTCAAAGCATTCTGATCCTACAACTGACAGTCAAAGCGATCTGATCCTACAACAGACAGTCAAAGCATTCTGATCCTACAACTGACAGTCAAAGCATTCTGATCCTTTAACTGACAGTCAAAGCATTCTGATCCTACAACTGACAGTCGAAGCGTTCTGATCCTACAACTGACAGTCAAAGCATTCTGATCCTACAACTGATAGTCAAAGCATTCTGATCCTACAATGGACAGTCAAAGCATTCTGATCCTACAACTGACAGTCAAAGCATTCTGATCCTACAACTGACAGTCAAAGCGTTCTGATCCTACAACTGACAGTCAAAGCATTCTGATCCTACAACTGACAGTCAAAGCATTCTGATCCTACAACTGACAGTCAAAGCATTCTGATCCTACAACTGACAGTCAAAGCGTTCTGATCCTACAACTGACAGTCAAAGCATTCTGATCCTACAACTGACAGTCAAAGCGTTCTGATCCTACAACTGACAGTCAAAGCATTCTGGTCCTACAACTGACAGTCAACGTGTTCTGATCCTACAACTGACAGTCAAAGCGTTCTGATCCTACAACTGACAGTCAAAGCATTCTGATCCTACAACTGACAGTCAAAGCATTCTGATCCTACAACTGACAGTCAACGCGTTCTGATCCTACAACTGACAGTCAAAGCATTCTGGTCCTACAACTGACAGTCAACGCGTTCTGATCCTACAACTGACAGTCAAAGCATTCTGATCCTACAACTGACAGTCAACGCGTTCTGATCCTACAACTGACAGTCAACGCGTTCTGATCTTACAACTGACAGTCAAAGCATTCTGGTCCTACAACTGACAGTCAACGCGTTCTGATCCTACAACTGACAGTCAAAGCATTCTGATCCTACAACTGACAGTCAACGCGTTCTGATCCTACAACTGACAGTCAAAGCATTCTGATCCTACAACTGACAGTCAACGCGTTCTGATCCTACAACTGACAGTCAACGCGTTCTGATCCTACAACTGACAGTCAAAGCGTTCTGATCCTACAACTGACAGTCAACGTGTTCTGATCCTACAACTGACAGTCAAAGCATTCTGATCCTACAATGGACAGTCAAAGCATTCTGATCCTACAACTGACAGTCAAAGCATTCTGATCCTACAACTGACAGTCAAAGCATTCTGATCCTACAACTGACAGTCAACGCGTTCTGATCCTACAACTGACAGTCAAAGCGTTCTGATCCTACAACTGACAGTCAAAGCATTCTGATCCTACAACTGACAGTCAAAGCATTCTGATCCTACAACTGACAGTCAAAGCATTCTGATCCTACAACTGACAGTCAAAGCATTCTGATCCTACAACTGACAGTCAACGCGTTCTGATCCTACAACTGACAGTCAACGCGTTCTGATCCTACAACTGACAGTCAAAGCGTTCTGATCCTACAACTGACAGTCAAAGCATTCTGATCCTACAACTGACAGTCAAAGCGTTCTGATCCTACAACTGACAGTCAAAGCATTCTGATCCTACAACTGACAGTCAAAGCATTCTGATCCTACAACTGACAGTCAAAGCATTCTGATCCTACAACTGACAGTCAAAGCATTCTGATCCTACAACTGACAGTCAACGCGTTCTGATCCTACAACTGACAGTCAAAGCATTCTGATCCTACAACTGACAGTCAAAGCATTCTGATCCTACAACTGACAGTCAAAGCGTTCTGATCCTACAACTGACAGTCAAAGCATTCTGATCCTACAACTGACAGTCAAAGCATTCTGATCCTACAACTGACAGTCAAAGCGTTCTGATCCTACAACTGACAGTCAACGCGTTCTGATCCTACAACTGACAGTCAACGCGTTCTGATCCTACAACTGACAGTCAAAGCATTCTGATCCTACAACTGACAGTCAAAGCATTCTGATCCTACAACTGACAGTCAAAGCGTTCTGATCCTACAACTGACAGTCAAAGCATTCTGATCCTACAACTGACAGTCAAAGCATTCTGATCCTACAACTGACAGTCAAAGCGTTCTGATCCTACAACTGACAGTCAACGCGTTCTGATCCTACAACTGACAGTCAAAGCATTCTGATCCTACAACTGACAGTCAAAGCGTTCTGATCCTACAACTGACAGTCAAAGCATTCTGATCCTACAACTGACAGTCAAAGCATTCTGATCCTACAACTGACAGTCAAAGCGTTCTGATCCTACAACTGACAGTCAACGCGTTCTGATCCTACAACTGATAGTCAAAGCATTCTGATCCTACAACTGACAGTCAAAGCATTCTGATCCTACAACTGACAGTCAAAGCGTTCTGATCCTACAACTGATAGTCAAAGCGTTCTGATCCTACAACTGACAGTCAAAGCATTCTGATCCTACAACTGACAGTCAAAGCGTTCTGATCCTACAACTGACAGTCAAAGCGTTCTGATCCTACAACTGAAAGTCAAAGCTGGATGGCTCAGAATTAGACTCTGCTAAGCTCTCATTCCACTGTGTGTTGATGTTACTGCATAAACACACTTTTTAATTTTAATTGTACCTTTATTTAACCAGGTAGGCCAGTTGAGAACAAGTTCTCATTTACAACTGCGACCTGGCCAAGACAAAGCAAAGCAGTGCGACAAAAACAACAACAGAGTTACACATTAACAAACGTACAGTCAATAACACAATAGAAAAATGTATGTAGTATGAGCAAATGTAGAAGGGTAGGGAGGAAAGGTAATAAATAGGCCATAGAGGTGAAATAAGGACAATTTACAAAATAATAACAACACATCCCAGTAAACAAAAGTACATTGAAAATATCTCTTTTAGATGTATTTCCCAGACATTGATGTCAGGCTCATTTTAGGTTCTGAATGAAAGGTAAAAAGACATTTCTAGACGCTGAAATATGTATTTTTCAGTCATTGATTCTTTGGCTAAATTTCAACTGCACTTATATTGTTAATGAAATAAGCATTATATCACATTAATAATAATTCAAGCCTCTTAATATAAGAGCAAACTGAAGAGAGTAACAGAATATTTATTTTTGCACCCATCTGTCACATGCACTTATGTCAGCTCTCTCAAAAGCTTTAAAACTGGCAGTGATGATGTTGAAAGTATCCCAACCTACAAGATAAACCAACAGACCACTTCAACTGCAATAACATTCCCAGTAACGGTTACAGAATTGTTTTCCTTCTTGCTATGACTGTAATATGTTGTTATTTATCTACCTTAGTTGAATGCGGTGACTGTAAGTTACTCTGGATAAGAGCGTCTGCTGAATGACCAAAATGTAAATGTAAAAACAAACCATTGCAAAGCATTCTAGGTAGTATTCTGATGAGCTCCACCCCAAACAAGTACAAGTTCGGTCTGTGTTGACCAGATCCAAATCTGAACGAATCATAGAAGATCACAGTACAGTACGGCACAGTTTAGTACATTATATCACAGTCGAGCACAGTGTACAGTACACACAGTACAGGACAGTAGAGTTTTATTCAGTAGAGTAGACTACAGTAGAGTACAATATAGTTTAATTCAGTAGAGCAGAGCACAGCAGAATACATTACAGTAGAGTACAGTACAATATAGTTTAATTCAGTGTAGTTCAGTACAGTACAGATTCATTCAGTAGAGTACTGTACAATTCAGTACTGTACTGTACATTTCAGTATAGAACATTAGTAGGGTACAATACAGTACACTATACCTATATTTTATTTGCTGTACACTGCTGTGCTCTGCTGTACTGTGCTGTACTGTGCTGTCCAAACTTGTGAAAAATAGACGTCTATGTCTGGGCCAAATGTAGGCCGGTCCGGACTGGATATCTGTGGACGTTGAAATCAAGGCCAGTCCAGACCAGACCAAATCTGAACCAATCATAGACGTCTATGTTTCGGCAAAATATAGGCCTGTCCGGACCGGCCTTGATTTCAACGTCCACAGACCTCTTGTCCGGCCTGCACCAAAAATCTGCCAAAAAACGACAGGACCAACAAAAGATGTCCAAAAGACATCACCCTCGGTAAATGCTTAGAGGGATGTTCTTGTCTAGTCCCAGGAGTTTCTCTATCCCTCTCAGGGCCTTTAGAACCCTGGGCCACATAAAGGGAGTATTTCACAGAAGTCCTCGCTTAATTTGTAGTCATGGTTTCTAGGTATGGAGAGAGACATTTTATCCCTCTAGACGGGTGGATGTTTTTTTTTGGAGGGAGGGTGGGGGTGAGTGGGTATTTTTGGAGCATCTCGTGGCTGTCACAGGAGAGCTGGGGAGGGGATGTGTAGGGAAGGGAAGGGGGGCTGTGCCGGGGATTCCACAGCTGGCTCATGTCACTCCTTGACCCTATCCCCCAACTATCCCCGACAAAATAACAAGTCTAGACTCTCTCTGTCTTTCCAGTTTCACAGACTCAGTCAGAAAAGGCAGATGGACAGAGAGGGTAAAAGAAGCCGGAACTTTCTCTGAGCTCCTGGACCTCAGTAAACTGCCCAGTTCAAGAGGCTCTCGCTATACTGTCGACTCTGAACTCTATGGCAAGACAGGGTGTCTATTAAGCCCATTAATAAGTAAAGCAAGGCAATAGCACCACCAAAGAAATAGATATCACACTATTACTTATTTAACCACTCAGATGAATTATTTATTGTTTATTCCAAATGATCTTTTTTTTTTTGGTCTACACTTTCAGACAGGGTAACCCATGTAAGTGCAAACAGCATTAGATGCAGCAGATTGCCAAGTTCAGCTTGGCTATGAGTTCAGCAGGCCAAGGATGCAAGGAGGGATGTGTAAAAATGAGGGTGTGGGCCCAGGGCCTTGATGATCTTGTTACTGACATCAAAGAACGAGTGCATCACAGTCAATGGCCAAGCAGCACTAAACACCCACTCACACTCTCTCCATCTCTCCTGCTGTCTCTCTTGCTTAGACACACAGGGTCCAGTGAGAGAGATAAATTAGGGGCCTAGTGGCTTTTTGAAGTCTGCTCGGCATCAACACCAATAAAAGCGAGCCATGGTCTGCCTCCCTGGTCCTAAATTAAGTAATTATTACCCCTGGCGTGACTTGGCCATGTGGGCCATTACTACAGCAGGCCCACTTGGGCAGGAAGGAGACTGTAGCCTGGGGTCCCTGCCTGCCGGGTGGAGAGAAATACTGACAACAAGCTGAACCTATGTCCACTGTCACTGATGAAGTCCAAGTAGAATAGTACTATTACTAGTACTATCTAGTACTATTACACTGGCTTTGCATCAAGGGAGAGAGGAGGTGCCCTCCAATAGCCTCACTTTGCCTTCTGGTAGCCTTTACCTGCCTTGTCTGGTCTAGCCGCTGCAGCAGGGAGATTGTATAACCCACGTGTGTAAAATATAATTTTACGGCATTGTAAAGATTTACTATTGGAGTAAATAACAGTGGGAGAACAGGGCTTTTAAAAACGAGCCCAATCAATATGTCAGAGAAGGCTGCACTGAGGGACAGGAAGTGTCTGACTCCCCTCACAGGTGGATCAAGCACTAGGGGTGATAAATCAAATCAAATCAAATGTTATTTGTCACATACACATGGTTAGCAGATGTTAATGCGAGTGTAGCGAAATGCTTGTGCTTCTAGTTCCGACAATGCAGTAATAACCAACGAGTAATCTAACCCAACAATTCCACAACTACTACCTTTACAAGTGTAAAGGGATAAATAATATGACATAAAGATATATGAATGAGTGATGGTACAGAACGGCATAGGCAAGATGCAGTAGATGGTATAGAGTACAGTATATACATATGAGATGAGTAATGTAGGGTATATAAACATAAAGTGGCATAGTTTAAAGTGGCTAGTGATACATGTATTACATAAAGATGGCAAGATGCAGTAGATGATACAGAGTACAGTATATACATATACATATGAGATGAGTAATGTAGGGTATGTAAACATTATATTAAGTGGCATAGTTTAAAGTGGCTAGTGATACATGTATTACATAAAGATGCAGTAGATGATATAGAGTACAGTATATACATATACATATGAGATGAATAATGTAGGGTATGTAAACATTATATTAAGTGGCATTGTTTAATGTGGCTAGTGATACATTTTTACATCAATTTCCATTATTAAAGTGAGCTGAAGTTGAGTCAGTGTGTTGGCAGCAGCCACTCAATGTTCGTGGTGGCTGTTTAACAGTCTGATGGCCTTGAGATAGAAGCTGTTTTTCAGTCTCTCGGTCCCAGTTTTGATGCACCTGTACTGACCTCGCCTTCTGGATGATAGCGGTGTGAACAGGCAGTGGCTCGGGTGGTTGTTGTCCTTTATGATCTTTATGGCCTTCTTGTGACATCGGGTGGTGTAGGTGTCCTGGAGGGCAGGTAGTTTGCCACCGGTGATGCGTTGTGCAGACCTCACTACCCTCTGGAGAGCCTTACGGTTGTGGGTGGAGCAGTTGCCGTACCAGGCAGTGATACAGCCCGACAGGATGCTCTCGATTGTGCATGTGTAGAAGTTTGTGAGTGCTTTTGGTGACAAGCCAAATTTCTTCAGCCTCCTGAGGCGCTGATGCGCCTTCTTCACAACGCTGTCTGTGTCGGTGGACCAATTCAGTTTGTCCGTGATGTGTAGGCCCTCGGATGTGTATGTATGTTTTGTTGACATTGAGTGTGAGGTTATTTTCCTGACACCACACTCCGAGGGCCCTCACCTCCTCCCTGTAGGTCGTCTCGTCGTTGTTGGTAATCAAGCCTACCACTGTAGTGTCGTCCGCAAACTTGATGATTGAGTTGGAGGCGTGCGTGGCCACTCAGTCGTGGGTGAACAGGGAGTATAGGAGAGGGCTCAGAACGCATCCTTGTGGGGCCCCAGTGTTGAGGATCAGCGGGGTGTAGATGTTGTTACCTACCCTCACCACCTGGGGGCAGCCCGTCAGGAAGTCCAGTACCCAGTTGCACAGGGCGGGGTCGAGACCCAGGGTCTCGAGCTTGATGACGAGTTTGGAGGGTACTATGGTGTTAAATGCTGACCTTTAGTCGATGAACAGCATTCTCATATAGGTATTCCTCTTGTCCAGATGGGTTAGGGCAGTGTGCAGTGTGGTTGCGATTGCATCGTCTGTGGACCTATTGGGGCAGTAAGCAAATTGGAGTGGGTCTAGGGTGTCAGGTAGGATGGAGGTGATATGGTCCTTGACTAGTCTCTCAAAGCACTTCATGATGTCAGAAGTGAGTGCTACGGGGCGGCAGTCGTTTAGCTCAGTTACCTTAGCTTTCTTGGGAACAGGAACAATGGTGGCCCTCTTGAAGCATGTGGGAACAGCAGACTGGGATTGATTGAATATGGCCGTAAACACACCAGCCAGCTGGTCTGCGCATCCTCTGAGGACGCGGCTGGGGATGCCGTCTGGGCCTGCAGCCTTGCGAGTGTTAACACATTTAAATGTTTTACTCACGTCGGCTGCAGTGAAGGAGAGCCCGCAGATTTTGGTAGCGGGCCGTGTCAGTGGCACTGTATTGTCCTCAAAGCGAGTAAAAAAGTTATTTAGTCTGTCTGGGAGCAAGACATCCTGGTCCGTGACGGGGCTGGTTTTCTTTTTGTAATCCGTGATTGACTGTAGACCCTGCCACATACCTCTTGTGTCTGAGCTGTTGAATTGTGACTCTACTTTGTCTCTATACTGACACTTAGCTTGTTTGATTGCCTTGTGGAGGGAATAGCTACACTGTTTGTATTCGGTCATGTTTCCGGTCACCTTCCCCTGGTTAAAAGCAGTGGTTCGCGCTTTCAGTTTCGTGCGAATGATGCCATCAATCAACGGTTTCTGGATTGGGAATGTTTTAATCGTTGCTGTGGGTATAATGTCGCCGATGCACCTTCTAATGAACTTGCTCACCGAATATCCCAATCCACGTGATCGAAGCAGTCTTGAAGCGTGGAATCAGATTGGTCAGACCAGCTTTGAACAGACCTGAGCGCGGGAGCTTCCTGTTTTTGTCTCTGTCTATAGGCTGGAAGCTACAAAATGGAGTTCTGGTCAGATTTTCCGAAAGGAAAGAGGGCCTTATATGGGTCGCGGAAGTTAGAATAACAATGATCCAGGGATTTACCAGCCCTGGTAGCACAATCGATATGCTGATAGAATTTAGGGAGTCTTGTTTTCCGACTTGTTAAAATCCCCAGCTACAATGAATGCAGCCTCAGGATATGTGGTTTCCAGTTTACATAGAGTCAAATACAGTTTGTTCAGGGCCATCAATGTGTCTGCTTGGGGGGGAATATATATGGCTGTGATTATAGTCGAAGAGAATTCCCTTGGTAGATAATGCTGTCGACATTTGATTGTGAGGAATTCTAAGTCAGGTGAACAGAAGGACTCTTCTTACCAGAAAGATGCTTGTTTCTGTCGGCGCGATGCGTGAAGAAACCAGCTGGCTGCACCGACGTTAGCGTCTCTCGAGTGAGCCATGTTTCCGTGAAGCAAAGAACGTTACAGTCTCTGATGTCTCTCTGGAATGCTACCCTTGCTTGGATTTCATCAACCTTGTTGTCAAGAGACTGGACATTGGCGAGTTGTATGCTAGGGAGTGGTGTGCGATGTGCCTGTCTCCGGAGCCTGACCAGAAGATCGCTTCGTTTGCCCCTTTTACGGCGACGTTGTAAACGGCTGGGATCCAATCCATTGTCCTGGGTGGAAGGCAAAACACAGGATCCGCTTCGGGAAAGTTACATTCCTGGTCGTAATGATGGTGAGTTGACGTTGCTCTTATATTCAGTAGTTCCTCCCGACTGTATGTAATGAAACCCAAGATTACCTGGGGTACCAGTGTAATAAATAACACGTAAAAAAAACAAAATACTGCATAGTTTCCTACGAACGCGAAGCAATGCGGCCATCTCTGACGGCGCCGGAAGTGAAAAAATACATTTAAAAAAGACAGGGAGTGTGTGTGTTTTACACTTGTCCCTAACCCACTCCCTCAGTATATCATTGGTGCTGATGGTCCTTGTTCTAATACGGGAGCACAATTAAACGGGACAAAGTCTTTAGCTAGATGTAAACGCAGCTGGTAAGAAAGGGCAGTTGTTTTTCTTTGGCTGCCAGTTATTATATATAGTGGGGAGAACAAGTATTTGATACACTGCCGATTTTGCAGGTTTTCCTACTTACAAGGCATGTAGAGGTCTGTAATTTTTATCATAGGTACACTTCAACTGTGAGAGACGGAATCTAAAAAAATCCAGAAATCACATTGTATGATTTTTAAGTAATTAATTTACATTTTATTGCATGACATAAGTATTTGATACATCAGAAAAGCAGAACCTAATACTTGGTACAGAAACTTTTGTTTGCAATTATAGAGATCAAACGTTTCCTGTAGTTCTTGACCAGGTTTGCACACACTGCAGCAGGGATTTTGGCCCACTCCTCCATACAGACCATCTCCAGATCCTTCAGGTTTCGGGACTGTCGCTGGGCAATACGGACTTTCAGCTCCCTCCAAAGATTTTCCATTGGGTTCAGGTCTGGAGACTGGCTAGGCCACTCCAGGACCTTGAGACGCTTCTTAGTTGCCTAGTTACTGTGTGTTTCGGGTCATTGTCATGCTGGAAGACCCAGCCACGACCCATCTTCAATGCTCTTACTGAGGGAAGGAGGTTGTTGGCCAAGATCTCACGATACATGGCCCCATCCATGCTCCCCTCAATACGGTGCAGTCGTCCAGTCCCCTTTGCAGAAAAGCATCCCCAAAGAATGATGTTTCCTCCTCCATGCTTCACGGTTGGGATGGTGTTATTTAGGTTGTACTCATCCTTCTTCTTCCACCAAACACGTTGAGTGGAGTTCAGACCAAAAAGCTCTATTTTTGTCTCATCAGACCACATGACTTTCTCCCATTCCTCCTCTGGATCATACTGTACCAAGATGGATCGTACTGTACCAAGATGAACTTCTTTGCCTTGAACCAAATGTTTATATGTGTTACATGTTTGACTATTGGAGACAATATTAACTACCCCTGTGAGCCTTAGTTAGTCACACCTATCCCACTCTGTGCCTATTGGCGGAATAAGGTTTAAGAACATAGACTTGCAATGGTACATTCACACAGACACACACAAAAATGCACACAAGCACGCACAGACCGCAATAAATTGCACACTGCAGCTCACCAGCAGACAAGCACAACAGCAGGCAGACTCCTCAACACAGAAATGCCTACATGCAGTACATTTCAAAACCCTGTATAAGCACACACACACACTCTCTCTCTCTCTCTCTCTCATACACATACACATACACACAGAGACAGGCCTCATGAGCAATAAATTGCAGAGCCCATCTAACAAGTTCATTTCCGGAGGCCGGAGAGGATGGGTCCTCTGACTTTGGAGTCAGCAGCCTTGTGAGAATCAATGGCAGGAGACGGAGAGCGAGGGCCAGGGAATTGAGCTAAGATACAAAAATCAATCAGCAATTTAATCGCTTCAGTCAGGGAGGAGGAGAGAGCAAAAGGGAGGACAGGAGAATTCCAGCACTTTTTTACTTTAAAAAACATCACTTTGATTTAACCCTTTGACATATAGTATACATCTCTCATTTTGATTGAAGCATTTCTATATGACAGTTGAGGCTCCTTTGAGACTAGATCTATTTTCAGATAAGGGATCGCTCATTTAAAGTAAATGGACAAAAATGCAGACAATAGTCGAAGAAGAAAGATAGAAGAGGAGTACTGGAAAAACAGTGCAGGTGCTGTACAAAAACACAGCCATTATCACCTAGCTTTATCCAGTGATGTGAAAGAAAGAAATTATTCGATTTTATTTCAGTTCCAGTTAATTTGAACACACTGTTGGAAATGTCTGTGATTGTATGTGCTATTGCAGTTGAAGTCAGAAGTTTACATACTGTACACTTAGGTTGGAATCATTAGAACTCATTTTTCAACCACTCCACAAATTTCTTGATAACAAACTATATTTTTGTCAAGTTGGTTACGACATCTACTTTGTGCATGGCACAAGTAATTTTTCCAACAATTGTTTACAGACAGATTATGTCACTTATAATTCACTGTCTCACAATTCCAGTGGGTCAGAAGTGTACATACACTAAGTTGAATGTGCCTTTAAACAGCTTTGAAAATTCCAGAAAAGTATATCATGGCTTTGGAAGCCTCTGATAGGCTAATTGACATCATTTGAGTCCATTGGAGGTGTACCTGTGGATGTATTTCAAGGCCTACCTTCAAACTCAGTGCTTCTTTGCTTGACATCATGGGAAATCAAAAGAAATCAGCCAAAAGCATTGTAGACCTCCACAAGTCTGGTTCATCCTTGGGAGCAATTTCCAAACACCTGAAGATACCACGTTCATCTGTACAAACAATAGCACGCAAGTATAAACACCATGGGACCACGCAGCCGTCATACCGCCCAGGGAGGAGACACATTCTGTCTCAAAGAGATGAACGTACTTTGGTGCAAAAAGTGAAAATCAATCCATGAACAACAGCAAAGGACCTTGTGAAGATGCTGGAGGAAACAGGTACAAAAGTATCTATATCCACAGTAAAACGAGTCCTATATCGACATAACCTGAAAGGCCGCTCAGCAAGGAAGAAGCCACTGATCCAAAACCGCCATAAAATAGCCTGACTACGGTTTGCAACTGCACATGGGGACAAAGATCGTACTTTTTGGAGAAATGTCGTCTGATCTGATGAAACAAAAATAGAACTGTTTGGCCATAATGACCATCGTTATGTTTGGAGGAAAAAGGGGGAGAGTTGCAAGCCGAAGAACACCATCCCAACCGTGAACCATGGGGTGACAGCATCATGTTGTGGGGGTGCTCTGCTGCAGAAGGGACTGGTGCACATCACATAATAGATGGCATCATAAGGAATGAAAATGATATGTATATATTGATGCAACATCTCAAGTCATCAGTCAGGAAGTTAAAGCTTTGTCGCAAATGTATTTATTTAACCTTTATTTAACTAGGCAAGTCAGTTAAGAACAAATTCTTATTTTCAATGACGGCCTAGGAACAGTGGGTTAACTGCCTGTTCAGGGGCAGAATGACAGATTTGTACCTTGTCAGTTTGGGGGTTGCAACCTTCCGGTTACTAGTCCAATGCTCTAACCACTAGGCTACCCTGCCGCCCCAACCTGCCAATTGGTCTTCCAAATGGACAATGACCCAAAGCATACTTTCAAAGTTGTGGCAAAATGGCTTAAGGACAACAAAGTCAAGGTACTGGAGTGGCCATCACAAAGCCCTGACCTCAATTCCAGAGAAAATGTGTTGGCAGAACTGAAAAAGCATGTGCGAGCAAGGATCCTACAAACCTGACTCAGTTACACCAGCTCTGTAAGGAGGAATGGGCCAAAATTCACCCAATTTATTGTGGGAAGCGTGTGGAAGGCTACCCGAAACATTTGACCCAAGTTAAACAATTAAAAGGCAATGCTACCAAATACTAATTGAGTGTATGTAAACTTCTGACCCACTGGAAATGTGATGAAAGAAATAAAAGCTGAAATAAATCATTCTCTCTACTATTATTTTGACATTTCACATTCTTAAAATAAAGTGGTGATCCTAAAACAGGGAATTTTTACTTGGATTAAATGTCAGGAATTGTGAAAAACTGAGATTAAAAATGTTTGGCCAAGGTGTATGTAAACTTCCGACTTCAACTGTGTGTGTGTGTGTTATAATTTTGTCTAAAGGTGTGATATTATCCAGTGTGTGATCTGTTAGTCTCTAGATGTAAGAGTCCTCCTCCTCTGTATGTGTGAAAGATTCGTCATGAGTACGAATATCAGGGGTGGGCTGTTTGGGTGCGAGGCTGAGGCAGCATTGTCTGGCTACCCAAATTCCTTGCTCCCTCCAAACACTTCCTTATCCGCAATGAGTCTCGATCTAACTACCTCCCCAACGATTTCTAGAATGGAAATCTATTCTAGACCGTCTGATTGGTCCCAGAAACTGATGGGTAGGGCCAGAGCCAGAACACACATGGGTAAAGCAGCGTTTTGAAAATGATTTATTGGCTTTGATACTATGATTGGTTAAAGATGATCCAATCGCTGATTACTTTTTTTTGGTACAAAACCCCTCATTTTGACGTCACCACAAAATACTTTAAGTATATAACAAACTATAGAGCAGCAGGCAAATTCAGTTTGAGTAGTCAAGCTAGAGGCAGGAAGCTCCTGACGGCCACAATGCTCAATGGAGGGAAAACATGGTTGGTGAGGAAATGGTTGATTTGGGGTTAGGCATTGAGGAAGAACTAATTTAGGTCAATGTCCGAGGCTTGGAATTGACACTATTGAACCAGCGAGCCTTCCGCCAATAAAGTGACTGACAGTGTCTGGCCGCAGAATGGAAGATATGGATTCTGGGAGGAAAGAAAGAGCAAGCCAAAGAAATGAAGCACTGTAAGAGAAAGATAGTTAGTAGAAATGGAGGCAGCTCATTAAAAAATGCTAGTCTTTCGTAAATTCATCAAATCAAATTGTATTGGTCATATACACGTGATTTCCAGATGCTATTGCGGGTGTAGTGAAATGCTTGTGTTCTAGTTCCAACAGTGCAGCAATATCTAACAAGTAATATCTAATAATTTCCCAACAAATGTCTAATACACACAAATCTAAGTAAAGGAATTAAGAATATATAAATATATGGAAGAGTAATGTCAGAGTGGCATAGACTAAGATACAGTAGAATAGGATAGAATACAGTATATACATATGAGATGAGTAATGCAAGATATGTAAACATTATTCAGTTGACATTATTAAAGTGGCGAGGGGAGAATGAGCGAGAAAGAGAGAGAGATAAAGAGAGAGTGAATTTCTGTGTATCTTTTTGAAATGCAACAGTCTCTGTAGAGTGTGGGGTTGTGACAATACCGTATCAGTTTGCCCTTCTGTGTACCAGCTTTGTATTTGCTGTTCTAGGGGCTCTTTGGTGTTTATTTGAATTTGCTTCTATGTGTGTTTGTGAGTGTAATGTATCTCTCTATTGATAGTTTGAGGTGTTCTGTGGTGTGCGTGTGTGTCCGTGTGCGTGTGCATGTGGCAGATTGGTGGGGCGGAACAGTCTGATTCCTCCAGAACTCCGGCTTTACTGAAACTTAGCAACAGGAGCCAGAGGTCTCCCTCCCCAGAGAGCCTGGCTGCCTAGACACATTCATTACTAGCCCAGAATCTTGGACTGGATTAAAAATGCAGGCTGTTTACAACAACAAAAGGCCCCCCGTTAAAGAATATGAGCCCTTCTGAACAATGGCTCCACCAAACCGTGAGCAGATCGCTGACATCTCAAAGGAGAGCGGCGTGTGTGTGTGTGTGTGTGTGTGTGTGTGTGTGTGTGTGTGTGTGTGTGTGTGTGTGTGTGTGTGTGTGTGCGTGTGTGTGTGTGTGTGCACGTAGCTGCTAACAGTTGAAGTAGTGCACTTCCAGTGGATACAATGTCATAGCCAATGCGGATATAAATAATAGTATTGTTTTCTGCAGCAGCTAGTGTAACGGCCATCTGTGGTGGAAGAAGGTGAGGACCAATGCGCAGCGTGGTAAGTGTTCATATTCTTTAATAGAACTCAGAACACTAAAATACAAAACCAACAAGAGAACGAAATGAAACCGAAACAGTTCTGTCTGGTACAGATACGAAACAGAAAATAATCACCCACACCACACAGGTGGGAAAAGGCTACCTAAGTATGATTCTCAATCAGAGACAACTAACGACACCTGCCTCTCATTGAGAACCATACCAGGCCAAACACAAAACACAACATAGAAAAAGGAACATAGACAACCCACCCCAACTCATGCCCTGACCAACCTAAAACAAAGACATAAAAAAGAACTAAGGTCAGAAAGTGGCAGCTAAAGAAAACAGCCTGAGGACATTTGAATAAGGACACAATTCCTTCAAAGTCAGATGCCTTGTCATGCTGTTTACACCCATAATGTGAAAGTGTGCATTTGTAAATATATACACTGAGTGTACAAAATATTAGGCACACCTTCCTAATATTGAGTTGCGCCCCCTTTTGCCCTCAGAACAGCCTCAAGTCATTGGGCTGAAGGTGTTCCACAGGGATGCTGGTCCATGTTGACTCCAATGCTTCCCAGAGTTGTGTAAAGTTGGCTGGATGTCCTTTGAGTGGTGGACCATTCTTGATACACACGGGAAACTGTTGAGTGTCCAGCAGCGTTGCAGTTCTGGACTCACTCAAACTGGTGCGCCTGGCACCTGCTACCATACACCGTTCAAAGGCACTTACATCTTTTGTCTTACAATCCGTTTCTCAATTGGTTCAAGGCTTAAAAATCCTTCTTTAACTTGTCTCCTTCCCTTCATCCACACAGATTGAAGTGGATTTCACAAGTGACATCAATAAGTCAACTAAAACCCTCACAAACTTTTACAGATGCACAATTGAGAGCATCCTGTCGGGCTGCATCACCGCCTGGTACGGCAGCTGCACTGCCCATAACCGCAGGACTCTCCAGAGGGTGGTGCGGTTTGCACAACGCATCACTGAGGGCCCACTACCATCCCTACATGACTACCATCCCTACAGCACCCAATGTCACAGGAAGGCCAAAAAGATCAGCAAGTACAACAACCACCCAAGCCACTGCCTGTTCACCCAACTAATATCCAGAAGGCGAGGTCAGTACAGGTGCATCAAAGCTGGGACCGAGAGACAGAAGCTATTTTTCAATCTCATGAATCTATCTTGTCTCATCGCTACAACTACCGTACGGGCTCGGGAGAGACGAAGGTTGAAAGTCACGTGTCCTCCGATACACAACACAACCAAGCCGCACTGCTTCTTAACACAGCCCGCATCCAACCCGGAAGCCAGCCGCACCAATGTGTCGCACTGCGCCCGGCCCGCCACAGGAGTCGCTGGTGCGCGATGAGACAAGGACATCCCTACCGGCCAACCCCTCCCTAACCCGGACGACGCTAGGCCAATTGTGCGTTGCCCCACGGACCTCCCGGTCGTGGCCGGTTACGATAGAGCCTGGGCGCGAACCCAGAGTCTCTGGTGGCACAGCTGGTGCTGCAGTACAGCACCCTTAACCACTGAATAATGTCACTTTAATAATGTTTACATGTCTTGCATTACTAATCTCATATGTAAATACTGTATTTTATACTATCTACTGCATCTTGCCTATGTCACTCTGTCATTGCTCATCCATATATTTATATGTATATATTCTTATTCCATTCCTTTACTTAGATTTGTGTGTATTAGGTAGTTGTTGTGGAATTGTTAGGTATTACTTGTTAGATATTGCTGCACTGTCAGAACTAGAAGCACAAGCATTCCGCTACACTAGCAATAACATCTGCTAACCATGTGTATGTGACCAATACAATTTGATTTCATTTGGATGATAGCTTTCATCTGGATTCACCTGGTGGAAAGAAAGAGCATGCTTTGTTCACTCAGTGTTCACTTTTGTTCACTTCCATTGGTTGTCTTTGCTCAGTTCATTGACAGATATATGCCTGTGTGCAGTGTTGATTTTTTTTGCTGTGGGATTGTGCTTATGAGCTATATTCAATGTTAATTAGCACACACCACAGCATTATATCAGGTTCCCGTGGTGACGTCTGATTGCATTGTACCTGTGTGTGGCTGGAGAAAAAGCAATGGGGCACCACCACACACACACACACACACACACACACACACACACACACACACACACACACACACACACACACACACACACACACAAAAACACACGCACACACAGACACACACGCACGCACACACACACACACACGTGCGCGCGCACACACGCACACACCCACACACGCACACACCCACACACGTATGCACGCACTCACACATACAGCAGACAAATTCATACACATTAGATATGCAAAATGTAAATACACAAACACACACATATAATAATACTACAGTACACCCATGCACACATGCATACCATACTTTGATGTAAAAGTAAACAGGCATGCACAAATACAAAGAGAAGTAGTCAGTTACACACACATAAAGCCATCTTCCATTTGTACAACACAGAACAGGTGCAAGGTCAAGCCACCATGCCAATAATAGACGAGTCTCATCATTCTCTGAAATAGTTATCTCAATGTCACTTAACGTTTAAATAAGGTTGTGTGCTGTTTGGATAATTCTGACGTGGTTGGAGTGGGAGAGCAGGTCAGAGAGATCCACTGTGTGTGTGTGTGTGTGTGTGTGTGTGTGTGTGTGTGTGTGTGTGTGTGTGTGAAAGCAAGAGTATAGGGGCTTGTTTAGCAACCATATTCAATGGTTCAATGCAACCATATTCTATTAGGCTACTCAAAAATCCTTCAACAACAGTTATCAGGAAATTATCAGGATACCTGTTACCGTTACTTATTATCTGGATATCTATGCCAGAAAAATGTTCTTTAATGATTTTCTCAAACTGGTGGAAATTCTGTTTGTCCATGAGGCTAGCTCTTGCTAGGATTGGGCAGGACTAGAGGAGGAGTCCTGACTTTCTTTGGGAAGTATGGGGACGGGCTTCATACAGTTCACAGCTGATAAGATGTGAAGGGTCATTTTATCAGAACATACTGTCCGGGCCACTCTTGGCTATTCCTGAGAGGCGGTAGGTTGGTTCATAAGCTAAGGAGGCTGGGTCACCGTCATCCCCCCTGTCCGCTGCTCTGTGGCGCCTGATGCGGGGCACCTGTTCCCCCCAGTGAACCGCTTCCCTGGGGGGCAGCTTCAGGTTTCAGCACGTCTATTTGTCCCTGAGGTCTGAGCTTGCCAACTGCCATTTCCCAGCCCAGAGCCCAGGCATCTATCCAGCCAATGACGGAGTGTTGTCACAGAGGCTTTGACTGTCATGTGCCTCACAGCTCTGAGCCCCTCTCATCATGGGGTTGTCATTGGTGTGGCACCTTTAGTGGAATATGAGTCTGTATGTCTGCCCGTGTAAGGGCGTGCTCAGTATTTGTTTGAGTTGCACATATGTGTCGTCCACGTCTCTTAACACGTTTTAGTTGTTTATTGCTAGACCTACACAAGTGTTATTAAGTTAAGCTTGGATGGACAAAATGTACCACTGCCCCCGACAATGTAGTGTATTTCTTCTATAAATGTAATGTATCATTTCATATCTGGTTTTTAAGAAACTATTACTGCTACATTTTGCTGACTGCCTGTATTTATTTTAAAATAAATTACCCAGTTTGAACTGGTGGATTTATGTAGACTAACATTAGCCTCACTCAAAATTGGGCCATGGGCAAAAACTATGTATTTTTCAAAAGTCTGGCATTGGCCTACTTTATGTGAGCAAAGTCTGTGGGCACAAGAAATTACAAAATGAGACAAAGCATACTAGCGTACTTGGCTAATTCAAAGCATACTAGGCTAATTCAAACCCCAGTGCAGTCAAAGTGACAGTAATGTGTTTGTGCTAATCACAGTGAATGGTAAGAGTGGCCTGGAGAGGTTGAGGATGCTGAGCTGAATGGTAAAGGAGGCCAGGCTAGTCCATCCATCACTATGTCATGGGTGGAGGAACTTGGTCATGCGGTGCAGTTATGGTTCCCCTCACGCCAGGCCCGGAGTGGGATTAAAGCTTGAACACGCGTCAACCATGACCAAAGTGGAGCAGCCAGGAGCACCCTGCCACCCACACACAGGGAATATGCACAAGGATAAAAAGTTGTTAACAGCGAGATGGTTGTACAGTCATCTAAAAAACTGTGAAGGACCTCAGCGGTACTCTGGACCCTGATCTCTCTTTTGACAAACACATAAAAAATGTTTTTGAGACATTGTAAAGATCTGAAACTTTTTGTCCAAAAATGAGAAAAAAAAAAAATCTAATCCATGCGTTTGTCACTTCAAAATTAGACTACTGCAATGCTCTACTCTCTGGATACTCAGATAAGGACCTCAATAAACGTATAATAGCTAGTGCTTAATATGGCTGCTAGAATTTATGTTATCATATTACTCCAGTGCTAGCCTCTGGCTTCCTGTTAAGGACTTGTGCCTACCTATCTCTCTGATTTGGTGCTGCCGAACATGCCTACACGTATGCTACAGTCACAAGACGCAGGACTCCTTACTGTTCCTAGAATTTCCAAGCAAACAGCTGGAGGCTGGGCATTCTCCTATAGAGCTAAATTATTATGGAATGGTCTGCCAATCCATGTGAGAGACGCAGACTCAGTCTGAACCTTTAAATCTCATCTCTTCAGTAGGCCCAATGACTGAGCGTAGTCAGGCCCAGTGGTACGAAGTGACAATATACGGGAGTGACGAACCACCCTTGCCTTCTCTGCTGGCCAGCTTCCTTCTCTCCATTGGGATTCTCTGCCTATGACCCAATTCACTTGCTTGCTCAGGGTCTCCCATGTCGTCCCTAAGAGGGGTGCATCACATTGTGCCAGGCTTTTTTATAGTCGACTTGTGTCGGTTGAGTCACTGACATGACCTTCTTGTCCGGTTTTGCGTCCCCTTGGGCTTGTGCAGTAGGGAGATCTTAATAGGCTATAGGCCGCCTCTCAGGGTAGTAAGTTAGTGGTTTGTTGATATCCCTTGCGGGGTGTGGGGCCTGTGCTTTGGCAAAGTGGGTGGGGTTATATCCTGCCTGGTTGTCCCTGTCCCGGGGTAACTTTGGACGATGCCACAGTGTCCCCCGACCCCCCCGTCTCAGTCTCCAGTATCTAGGGTCAGTCTGTCCTATCTGGCTAGGGTCAGTCTGTCCTATCTGGTGTAGTTCTCCTGTCATATCTGGTGTCCTGTGTGATCTTAAGTATGCTCCCTCTAATTATCCCATCTCTCCTTCTCCCCTCCCGGAGGACCTGAGCCAGACTACCTGGCCTGACGACTCCTGGCTTTCCCTGTCCCCAGTCCACCTGGCCGTGCTGCTGATCCAGTTTCTGCTGCTCTGCCTGCAGCTTTTGAAACCCTGTCATGTTCATGACACACACAGACACACACACACTACTGTGATTATTATTTGATCCTGCTGGTCACCTGTAAATGTTTGTACATCTTGAAGAACTATCTGGCCTTAATGGTAATTTTAAATGTCCGGCACAGCCAGGAGAGGACTGGCCACCCCTCAGAGCCTGGTTCTTCTCTAGGTTTCTTCCTTGGTTCCTGTCCTTCTAGGCAGTTTTCCTAGCCACTGTGCATTGCTAGCTCTTTAGGCTGGGTTTCTGTATAAACACTTTGGGCCTGATTCAGACTTAGGAAATTACTCAGCTTCTCAGTAGTTGGTATTCAGACTTACTTTGTGAAGATGCGTAATGGACTTTGCATGAGTATTTCCCTTGCTCGCTCTGAATGAATGTAATTCAACATCTGAAAACACTCCCACTTGCTGGCCAACAGATGTTCTTCATTCAATAAGGTTTTCAGTACATTTATCTTAAGCCATCCCTTTAAATACGGTGTATTTTGTTGACAGACTCAATAGAATATATCGAGAGAACAGGGTCAGAATATCAGGGATTAATGAAAGATTGCCATTTAAATATAATTTATCTCCTTTTCAGCACCAATTGGTAGATTTAAAAATACTCCAATCTTGTAGATTATGTAGGGTTAGGAAAGTATTTATGTATCATAAAGAACAGGTTTGGAGAGCCTTCATGCACAAAAGAAAGAAAACGGTGGTTTGGAAATGGCAACATTCAATTCTTCAACACATGGCAATGTTGGAAGATTAGTGTACATATCATTATAATAGGGAGAATAGTGTACAATAGTGTTCTATCCTCTCGTCTATTGCCTGCACTAACCATGGAACTGTGTGAGGACACAGCCAAGTATTGTGCTATGCGTCAGGTTCAAACTGTTGCACTCCGCTCCATAACGATTTAATTAGCCTACATGTCTTTTTTTAATTGATCAACTGTTACTAATAATCCTCAGCATAAACCAGATGGCAGTGACAGAGTTTATAAAGGAAGTACATGCAGGTAAATGAAACAGTATAATTAAATTGAACGATAATGTAGGCTACACCAGCTGAAGGGAAGTAACAGTAAATTGGCAGTTGAATGTTGTTCTTAGGCCTGATGGTCAATACTGATAGTGGATAATATTTAACATGATAGAAACAGGAAACAAAGAAAGTCAGGGTGGCCTATTATTAAGACATTCAAGAGTGACCATCCTTGCAAGTTAAAAGGCCGTACAATTTCAGTTCTGCATCATGGCACAGCATTTCATAAACTTTACTGTGGGAAAGTTGATATGTTGATATGCTTCAGTTTGCTGCCATATGACTGGCTTCACATCTCCAGCGATTATAAGGTAAAATAGCTAATACCTAACACAAGTGTCATTCATATTTCCCCTATCCAAATGGATTACTCATTTACCTAGCTGTTATCAATAGCTCTTATCAAGTTGTAAATTACAGTGCATGGAGAATGGTGTCATTGTTATCAGAAAAAAAGAAGAAGAAGCTTTTTCCACTTGGAACCGGTAGATTTACTAGACCTTATTCATGGTTTCCTCATGTGTAAAGGTGGTGGAATTATGAGGGAATTGAGTCAAGGTCAGAATACGGCGTATCTGTAGACACTCGACTGCCACTCCTACATTTATTTGATCTCCACCCCAAACTAATAGCGGATGAATAGCACACTATTCTCATGCTTAAGTTCAAGGTCAGAATACACATATAGAGAGAAAAGTGCATAAAAAGGGAATTATGTTCCATTTACGCACGCTTAACTTGGGTCGGAATGGGGCCCTTTGTGACAATTGCTGATGTAAAAAGGACTATATAAATACATTTGATTGATTGATTGATTGAGTCAATTATATTTTTGTGAAATTATAACAAACAGATGACATCAAAACAGGCAGTAACACAGTCCAGTTGGATTATGAGACACAGCTTGAGGACTTAGTGAAGGCTATCTACAGTGTGCTGCAGCAAGAGGGCCCATGATAAACAACAATGCCATTCTTGACAGGTGTGGAGGGTGTGGCTGCAATCATTGGATGATTGGCTGAGATAGTTCCACAAGGACTCACCCTGCATCCCCCTGGGATCCACATGCCCACCATCTCTCCATGCCACCCTCTACTGCTCTGCTCTCAGCCCCAGCCATCCCTCCCTAAATCCAGGGTCCTAACTCACACACCTTGAAAGAGAGAGAGCACCCAATTTTACACTCGCACGCACACAAACAAATGAGACAGTATTGATTGGAGCCATGGGTGCATTCTCAGTGATGCTCCTCTCAATAGATCAGTCACGCTCGTACAGCTTCCCTTGCTGCAGGCTAGAGCCTTAACACTCCAGCCCAGCACTCAGGGACATATTCAATCCACCAGCCCACATAAATAGCCATTTTAACCACAAAAACAAGCCCTTTCTTCTCCTTCTAACACCATTCCACCTCTGCTCTACTCACTGATCACTTAACTATTAGTTTATCCACATTGATAACACTAATGATGTTATCTATTCTACTATGTCCGCTGATGTTACACATGAAATGTACTCTGTACCAATTTTGGTTTTAGAAGTAGAGGGGACATATTATTATATATTTTTTTTATGCAGTCAGATAAACATTCCAAACCAGCTACTTGACTGTTCGGAGGCATCTGCACAATCCTAGAGCACACCGTTGCCTTGTTTTGTAACACATTAAAATGATTAAACTCAGGGGACAAAAATGCAATTTCAGAATATGGGGGGGGGGGGGGGGGGGGACATGTATTTAGTATTTATAGCAGTGATTGCCACATCTATGACTCATCTCGTCTTTATTTCTGTGACTGTCTGAGTGGGAGCTACCACATCCCATCTTCACACCACAGATTTGCTGACACTTCTCTGGAAGTTGAATCGTAGGGGACTGTCTGTGCTTTGAGCCCCCCCCCACCCCCCAGACCCACCTGCATGGACGTGAGAGAAGTTGTGTTCGGCTGCATCAGTTGCCTGCGTGACTCGTCTGCAGATTAATGACCTCATTAAGGAGTGCCTCTCTCGGTCTGTAGCTGATGTCACATGAACACACACACAGATACAGACACCCATGCACATGCTCCCACTAAAACACGCACAACATGTTACCACTAAAAACCTACACCTAACACATGCTGTATAACAAGACGGGGACTGTGTTGTTTAAATGGCATGGCCATCCAAGATAGGATCAGGAATGGTTTTGAACAGGGGACCAGAGGGGACCATCATGATTTACCATTCTCTTGCTATAAATCGCATCAGTCAATCACCCCTTCCCTCATCATCAGGCTGACACTGTCACGCCTGCTCCTGCTCTCCCTCTCTGGCACTTGAGGGTGCCAGGCTGCCCGTCATTACGCACACCTGTCACCATCATTACGCGCAGCAGCGCTCATTGGACTCACCTGGACTCCTTCCCTTTGTTGATTGCCCCGTCTATAACTGTCTGCTCGTCCGTTTGTTCCCGGTGTCTGCATTAATGTCGTTATGTCTTCTTGTCCATATGCTGTCCGGTCCTGTTCTGTTCCATGTCCATTGATAATTAAATGTTCACTCCCTGTACCTGCTTCTCATCTTTACCAGCGTCGATCCTTACAGACACAGTGATTTAGGGTGAAGAATAAAGATGTGATTGGGCAGCCATATAGCCTATAGCATGAAGGGAATAGTGTTCTGCTCTGTGTACCTATAAGGCTTGACAGCTAGTCATTGCTTTGTGTACATGCAAAGCTTCTGTAAAACCATGCACTTATCAAAATGATACATGAAAGTCCTCCACAACCTTTACCAAGCAACTATCCTCTGTTTTATCTTACACTCTATTAGCTACCAATACGCCTTCCCTGTCTCACTCTCTTCCTTGGTCTTTACGAGCTATCCTCTCTCATGGCCCACAAAACTGTTCTGTTCTCGTCCTTAACTGCTAAACAAGCCCCTATACTCTTGCTTTTACACACACACACACACACACACACACACACACACACATACACACACACACATGTTCTTCTATCTTCGTGAGAAGATATTAATGTCCATTCGGAATCCTATTTTCCCCAACACCTAACCCTAAACCTAACCCTTACCCTTACCCTTACCCTAACCCTAAACCTAAACCTAAACCTTAACCTAACCTAACCCCAAGCTTAAAATCGCCTTTGTCCACATGGGGTTTTGGGAAATCTCCCCACGAAATGACTCAAATGATCGGTTGAGAACTGTTGTTTTGACTGCTCTATGCCTAGGGATGCAAAATACATTTCAATAAATTGCCTGGCTTTCCAGAAATCTTGTCTGGAAGATTCTGGATTTCCTGCTTATCCCTCCTGATCCCTGGACCCTCCAACCGGGATTTTGGGAAAACCAAGGAATTTATTGAAAGTTCCTGGAATTTTGCAACCCTATCTATGCCACATGCACAGTAGCACTAAGGTGTTTACAGGAAACATCATCCCAGCCACTCATGTGTTGGCCTGTTCTGGCCCCGCGGGGAGAGAGGCCACCTCTCCTCTCCACTCAGGAGCCCTGTATGTGTCTGCTCATGTGGGACATGCCCCGTACATGCACACACAGCCAAGATCTCATGCCTGAATGAGTTTGCTGGCAGGCCGTGGGCTGTGGGCTGTGTAGCCTGCACGGACAGGAAGGGGTTACGGTCGCACATTCCTGAGTTTAGAGCCTGTAACTAATATTGGAGTTTATTAGCAGAGTAGTTGGAGGCTGAGCCTAGGCATTCCCATCTGGAGGAGTCAACGTCTGGCTCCCTCACCGACACACACACACACACACACACACACACACACACACACACACACACACACACACACACACACACACACACACACACACACACACACACACACACACACACACACACACACACACACACACACTCAAACACACACACCTGCATGCACACACTTTCGCTTTTGTCTGACTCCTTTTCTCTCCCTCCATCTTGTTTTCCTAGGTTTTAGTCTTTGTTCTCCTTTTCTATGCCATTATTTTCTGTATTATATACTTTTTATTTCAATATTTAAAAAATGTTTGCCCCATACATACAATTAATGCCTAAGCAAATATATGCGTCTTATGTTTAACCCTTTTAATGTAAACATATAAAAAATGATCAGCTTGGTGTGAAGTTAAGTCTATTCTAAGATTAAGCTCACGAAAACCATTATGCAACCATGAGCACCAAGCTTTGTGTAAGGCAGGCCATCTGATATATTGAGATAAAGGTGAGCTACAGAAATAGCTATTCTGTTGTGCTGTCACAGTGCATAGCTTTCCTTTCCTATTATGAGACTTCAACGCTATCCATATTTTACAGTAATGTAACATATTCACTGCAAATGCATGGATTGTGATGAATGTAATATAACAGTCCAGCTTATTTTACATGGCTTTCGGCTACTCTTTAAGAGGTTTTTACCATTTTTATAATCTAATATTAAACAAAACCATCAGTGACAAGTATTTTGTCATTTTCTTAAACTGGGTATCTAGCCTACCTGATAAAAGTCGACATAGTACAGCCTGTGATTGAGATTTTTTCCCTCCATTAAGCCTGCAGAGTGCACTTTAATGATTGCATCACCTAATTCTGATTAAATATCATAATATCAACACACCTGATTATGACTATGTGGTAAAGATAAGTTGATGCTCTCTTTTTCAGAAATGTTAACTCCCTAATTCCTTCCCCACTCTAAGCTACACCTCAGTCTGTGGGTCATGCAATGGTTTGGCCCATGGTGTAGTTTGAGCCCTTGTTTGACTGACAGAATGGAAGAGCAGCAGGGTTAACGAGTGCATGGCAACAGTCTACAGTGTTCACCTTGTCACTCAAAGGGAGGGTCTCCAGTCTCCCTAGCACCCCACAAAGGTGGCAAGACAGTGTGGAATGTTACTTTTAACTCTCGGGGGCTCAGACGGCCACAAGTTCAGCATCTCCTCTCACTCCACCTGCCTGGGACATTTTTCTGTGGTGTGGTGGTGGTAGGGAGAGGGGCTAAGGCCTCTTGCTCTGGCTTGGTCCATGGTTGTTGCACACATGTTGGGATGCGTCTGGATTCAATCAACACTGAACAACCCTGTTCCTAATTAGCCCACTGAGGTATAGCAAAGTAAGCACGTTTTAAAGTGATATTGACAATGCCTTTAAACTAATGTACATTCAAAACCTCAAAAACGATTATGTCACACATGAAGATGACTTGACATTTTCCAAATAAAAATGTTTACCCCACCACAAAATTGTATTGGCTATTGGTATTCAGCCATTAATCAATCAAATTTGTAGAACTCTCCTTAGCAATTTTGTCACAACAGGGGTGTATTCTTTAGTCGGATTCCTTTGCAAAACGTATTGTCTCCTGAAAAACATTTTGCAACTGACACCGTTTACTCTAAACGGAAAACGTTTTGCCACAAAAACAGAAGTTTCTATTGGAAAAATTAGGTCCCTCCCTGTTTGTTCCCTGAGGAAATGGTAAACGTGTCCATTGCAAAACGTTTTGCAATGGAAACCAAATTCAGGTAGGTCACTCCTTGTTCCATTCCGTTTGCTTCCGTTTGGTTCTGTTTGGTTCCTAGTGAATAGTAAATACATGGTCTACAAGTCTTGTCAAGGGTGAATGAAGCCTGATTACTGATCTGCCAGTTTGTGTGACTAGAAAGTGGGTTCTGTCTCTCATAAAGGTTTAGCCAATCGCTTTCAATGATAATCAACTACACCCATCTTCTGAATTTTGTTAGCGAGGACTTGGACTGCCCCAGCTAATAATTCTAGGGGGAGAGAATGTTTTTGTAATGTTACCTGTAATGTTCCCCTGATTTTTAAGTGTCCAATTTTGCGTTAGTTATGGGAACATTCGATCTATGTTAGCAAAAACCTCCTGAGAACTTATTTCACATGTTTTGAGTTGGAGTTAGGAAAACATTCCCTCAATGTCAAACAGAACTTACCAAGAACATGGTTCTGAACATTGAAGTCTCCAGACCTGGGCATTCGGGGATTTAGCCCTGAGGCTTTTGCCCTGCCGGGATGGTGTAAAACAAGCTACTGCATTACACACTGTAATGAATACTCCAGACATGAGCCCTGCCTTGCCTTTTTAGTACAGCCTAAAACCAGCATTTCTGTGTAGGGTGGCACTTTAGGAGGCGGAGTCAGTGGTTTTCCAAAGTCATTTTAGATTCGTCCCCAAAAATGATATTTCGGCATGCACGACTGTTCATTCGACTGTTCATTCAAAGTTTACCGGAGTTAAACTTTGTTAGCTTGTTGTTACTATAGCACATTTTGTTAGCCCATTCAGAGTTATTGACCTCATTTTATTTTACTAGTCATTAGGACTTCGCCTGGGGAACCTTTGTCTAGTTCCCTGTAAGTTACCAGGATGTATTGGAATTGGTAAACATAATGGAAAACTTAATGCCCCCTTTGTTAAAAAAAAATTCAGAATAGTCTAAAATCTCAGGATATAAAATGAACATGGAAAAAATTGAAATAATGGCATAAGGGAAAATAATAACTCGTAATCTACAGCAATACATTAAGTGGACCACAAAGATAAATGTATCTTACAGGTAGAATACATCTCTTCATATTTTCGGTAATACAAATTACCCCACTGAAGACATTCTTTAACAAAGTATTCTCGGTCAATACAGACTTCATATGGGAAAACAAAACGAATAGAATAAATAGGAACGTTTTACATGTCCCTAAATCTGAGGCAAATAAGGCATTTACTTGCGACACATTGTTAATAAATAACACACTAAAGAGGAACAATTGGTGCATATTAATATGCAATTTATGCATATTGAAGATGTGCATCCCCAGATTTATTTCACGTCTGTTTTCAAAGGTTAAAACTAAGAACATTAACAACTTCATAGTTAAGAACACTATAACAAGATGGAAGAAAAGTAAACAGATTCCACAAGACCAATATCAATCTATAAAAACAACCCCTATGGAACAATCATTGGATAGCTTTTCAGAATTCACAGATAAATCGGCCCACATGGAAAACATGGAAAACTAAACTAAAACTAAAGACATAGAGCCCGTAAATGATGTGGTAATAGGAAATAGGAAACAGTTATTTCCATGACAGAATTAAAAAGCAATTTTGGACTGATCAATGTAGGAAATGTAGTTGGCGCCGACAGACATGGCTGCTTTGCTTCTAGCACATAAGCAACTTTTTTTGTGTGTTATTTCTTACATTATTAGCCCAGAAAGTATTTTGTGTTATTACATACAGCCGGAAATAACATTTGGACATCAGAGCGGCGGTAACTCACCAGCATTACAATCAGAAATATGACTTTCCCGAATTGGATCCTTTGTTTGTACCCTCCAGGGCATTGAACTGCTCCAAGATGCAGAGAAGAGGTATTCGGAGTGGACTTCTAGTCCAACTCAGGAGACATGTACATCATCCACGGCTTCCGAGTATATTACTCACTGATGTTCCGTCCCTGGACAATAAAGTAGACGAGCTTAAGGCGAGGAACTCCTTCCAGAGAGACATCAGAGACTGTAACGTACTCTGTTTCACGGAAACATGACTCTCTCCGGAGACACTGCTTCCGTCCATACAGCCAGCTGTGTTTTCTGTACATCGCGCAGACAAGAACTAAGAACTCTCTGGGAAGAAGAAAGGCAGTGGTGTAGGATTCATGATTAACAACTCATGGTGTGATTGTGATAACACACAGGAAAATAAGTCCTTTTGTTCACCCAACCTAGAATACCTCACAATCAAATGTCGACCGTACTGCCTCACAAGATAATTCTCTTCAGTGTTCCTATGCATCCCTATTGCCCATTGAAAGGGATATCAACCAGATTCCTTTTTCTATGGCTTCCCTAATGTGTCTACAGCCACTAGACATAGTTTCAGGCTTTTATTTTGAAAAATTAGCGTGAACGACAACATTGCGTCAGTGGTGGCTCTCAGAGTGATTTGTGCGTAATAGACAAAGGCGGCCATTGTTCCTCTCACTCCTACTGAAAAGACAATTGTCCCGGTTGATATATTATCAAATAGATATTTGAAAAACATCATGAGGATTGATTATAAAAAACGTTAGCCATGTTTCTGTCGATATTATGGATCTCATTTTGAGTTTTTTTCGGCATTGTCGTGACCGCAATTTTCGGTGGATTTCTCAACAAAACATGGACAAGAAACGGAGGTATTTCGGCTATAAAAATCATCTTTATGGAACAAAAGGAACATTTGCTGTCTAACTGGGAGTCTCGTGAGTAAAAACATCCGAAGCTCATCAAGGGTAAACGTTGATTGCTTTTCTGATTTTCATGACCAAGCTTCCTGCTGCTAGCTGGACATAATGCTATGCTAGGCTATCGATAAACTTACACAAACGCTTGTCTTGCTTTGGCTGTAAAGCATAATTTCTAAATCTGAGATGACAGGGTGATTAACAAAAGGCTAAGCTGCGTTTCACTATATTTCACTTGTGATTTAATGAATATTAATATTTTCGAGTAATATTTTTTGATTAGTGTAGTTGATGACAATTCTCCCGGATCCGGGATGGGTAGTTCTAAGAGTTAACACAACCTACCCAAACCAAAAACCGTGAATAGATGGTAGCATTCACACAAAACTGAAAGCCCGAACCATCACTTTTAACCCCGGCAAGGTGACTGGGAATATGGTGGCGTCGCAATTCAATGGCTCAGACACAATATGTATATTTTACCTTTATTTAACTATGGCAATACAATTAAGAACACATTCTTATTTTCAATGATGGCCTAGGAACAGTGTGTTAACTGCCTTGTTCAAGGGCAGAACAACAGATTTTTACCTTGTCAGCTCAGGGATTTGAGCTTGTAACCTTTCGGTTACTAGTCCAATGCTCTAACCACTAGGCCACCTGCCGCCCATGTGGCAGGGTCTACATACAATCACGGATTACAAAGGAAAAACCAGCCACGTAGTGGACACCGACGTCTTGCTCCCAGACAAGCTAATCACACTCTTTGTCCGCTTTGAGGATAGCATAGTGCCACGGATACGGACCGCTCCCAAGGACTGTGGGCTCTCGTTCTCCGTGGTCATACTGTAAGTAAGATATTTTACCTCCATAGCAGTTGTAAATTCTTCCTTATCTGCAAGAACCCTGCCTAACAATTTGAATCAGCAATACAAAATTGGGTTTAATCATTTATTTACTAAATGCCTAACTAATCACACATACACATAATTAAATCATAACTTGATTACAAATGACGTCATAAAGGAAAACGTCCCTAGCGGGCGGAACAGATATGACAGCTTGTTACACAAAGGAAAAGGAGCTGGGTTGAGTGAAAGAGCGGGAGACTGAGGAACAAAGGGAAAAAGCTGTGCTATCGTAAATACAGTATCTTATGCATTCTAAATTACCGCCCATTTGGAAAAGGAAAATGCAATAAATATTTACTCTGAGCTGCGCTTCAGAAGGTTGGCGGTAGATGGAAGACCGTGTTGCTAAACCGAGTCCTTTGTCCTTTGAAGAATGTCTCTGGTGGTCAATTGGATACATTGTGGTAACGTTGTTGTGTGGTAGATGGTATACTCTGTCTGTTCCTTCCTAACCTGCGTTTGCAGCTGCGGTCGCTAACTCAATGGCTAGGAGGTATCACTTCTGTCGTGAATAAGAGTTCAAAAGTTCATAGCATTCGCATCCAAAGCTCATGCTGATGTTGGCTTCGTTCTGTAGTTATTATCTGAACCATTCTGACATAGGACCATCATCCTACCTCATCGGAACAGCAAGTTATGTTGTCATCAAGGCTTTATATAGGAAGGGAGAAAAGGGGTGTGTGTCATAGTTTACAGCCTCTGTCTCTTTACGTGGGCGGGCATACTGAGTGGGCAGCAAGATCTTATGAAAAGCCACATCTCACATTTTAGAAGCTAAAGTCACATTTCATCCCATCACAAATCATTTCATATTCAAACATTTCAATTGAACAACAATTCCATGTGAATCCGATAACTCTGATGTGTAGGCTTTCCACTGTAGAGTTTATGTCATCTTATCATTGATGAGAATGTGTCAGATGACAACCGAACTGACATCATATTCATTAAGTACCACCGCATATGTTCAATTGTTCGGATTACCAGAATATAGTTAATTTCCCCCCACATTCTGACGTTCCCAGAATCTCTATGTTAACCAAGGGTTTTGCAAATGTAACCTCAGTAGGGTAGAGAGGAAAAAGGGGGGAATAGGTATTTATGACTGTCATTAACCTACCCCCCAGGCCAACGTCATGACATTCCCCCCATGTTGGGTTCAATCTTGCGATTAACCTGCATGTTGCAAACCAACATAAAAATGACCGTGGGTTGTCCTGGTTGTGGACCATCGATGTGGTCCCATCTGGTGGTAGACCCGGGTAGGGTGTCTGCAAATGAAGAAGTCCGCTCCATGGCTGGACAGCAGACGTCCAGTTGGTGAATGCTGTTCCTCTGGTGTAGTCGACCCAGATAGGGTGTCTGCAAATGAAGAAGTCCGCTCCATGGCTGGGCAGCGGATGTCCGGATTGGGATCGCCGTTCCGGACCCGTCGTCTGGGCGTCCAGACTGGAAGATCTGGGCAGTAACTTAGGCAGATGTTAACAACGCACACACACTCATGAAATGTATCATTACATTTCCTCCCAAATGAGCGGCGTTGTGGCAATAACTGATGGTTGTATGTGGAAGTTGTTTATGGCTCTATCACTTTCTACGTGCCGAAGAAAATTAAACAAAATGAATGAAAGCATAAACAAAACAGAATATAGTTATGCCACCTTAATCATCTAATTGGACTGTATTCTATCTAAGTCCATGGTCTTGGCAAAATGACCCTATCATGACATTGTCTAATGTCATATCTAGGGTTTTCCTAATTTGCGTGGTGTTGCTCAGGGTACTATCCTAAGTTGATAACTATATGATAAGTCTACAGTTGTAAGGCACTAGTTTTGGGCAGTCTACAGGGATGACCTATGGACTTCTGAGAAGAAAACTGGTGAGTGCTGTAGCTGTAGAGTTAAAGGCCACTGTCTTCCACAGTGACTGGTAGTCTGTAGTGGTGGTAGGTATGAAGAAGTATACTTCATAGCTATGTGATCCACGGAGGAGCTAACCTCATGACGGAAGTACTCTAAGTATTAGACCAGTCGTACGTGGTGTGATCGTGGTTCATGACTGCTAATAACTTTTCTCCTGAATGGAGGGTTCTATTTATTAGTGGCGTGTGTAACCATTGGAAGAGTGCAATGGAGATTCCCTTCCCCGTGCTGCACTCTGAGTGACTCCTATGTCGCTGTTATCAAAAGCAATTTATCTTGTGAGGTTATTAATCCTCTTACTGAGTGTTGCTGGACTGACTGTGGTATTGGTACTGGTACTCAAGGGGTCCAGTTGTCCTACCGATTTATTCTGAAATGTTATCCTACAGGAATACATGATTAGAGCATTTTACTAGTTGTCTTGTAGTGACTACTACACATGGCAAGGAATGATTATTGTTGCCATTTGTTTTTGAGGTGGACAAGTCCACTGGACTTCCTTTACGACCAGTGTGGTACACCTCAGTACTATCTTAGATGTGTTCTAAGATAATCCCCGTCTAGGGGCCTGTCTGCTCCTCACTGTTCTCAAAGGGGAGTTTACAACTAGATTTGATTTATGCTCTGGCAGCCTCGTACGGTCTTGTCCGTAGTCTCGACCCCCCCACCGGCCTCGATAAGGCTCGTCATGGGTCTGGGCTACTATCATGGGTCTGGGCTACCAGCGGGTGGTGTTGGTATCCGAGGCGCAAACAAAAAGTTCGGACCCTATGTACGAGTTGTCAGTGACAGCGTTATTATGAGAGTGGCTGTAACCTTTCAACCAAATCTCCTGGTGTTTGTGCTTCAACACCCTCAGTGGCTGTCGAGGTCTGTCAGTCACCACCGCGTCCGCGTGTGGCAACCTCTTCAGTACTTGCGAACTGAGACGAGGATATCGGTCTGTGATATCGCAAAGTGTTTCACCAGTGGGAGTCATCGGGTCAGTTGTTGGACTGACGCCATTAGTGTCATTGTAAGGTTTGACAGTCCCCCACAAAGCGGAAGGTGTGTCATCTGAAGCAGAGTATACTCTGCGCATCAATGTTTTTCTTCATGAGACGGCCGCAGTGCTTGTGGAAGTGTCCGAAGGGCAAGAGAAGTTCATCTCAACTACCGTATTGCATGAATGCAAGGAGGAGGGAAGTTGCTCATTCACAGAGACAGCTGGCTCAAAATCATGAAAAGAGTTTTCAATCAGGTTGGCTGATGGAATGTGTCGAGATATCGTAATATCTCCTTGGATCGGATTCTGCACGTCTTTTTCCCAAGGGGTGCTTTTGACAGATACCCCTCATGAATGACTGCGTTGCAGCTAGCGTTAGGGGAAGACAGTGTGGTGGGTGGAGAAGACACTGGCCTGTGACCATACCTGGTTGGTTTTCCAATCCATCGATGGGAGTAACCTATCCATCATGTCTGCTCCAAGTAGCAGGGGTACAGTTTCGAGGCTGGTAACATACACAGGGTGAACGAGCGATGCGTCCTGGAAGTGTAGTTTCAGCATGACTCTCAATGTGAGAGGCGAGGTAGTCTGAGTGACCACTCAAAGTATAATGTCGCGTGTAGTTGGCTTCAAAGCCCTTTTTAGATCATCAAACCATGTTTGCGAGATGAGGGATATTGTCGCACCCGAATCAATTAGCGCATGACAAGTTAAGCAGTCCTCCAGGACTGTTTCCAGGTATGGTCGTTTCGATTCGTGTTTAGTGGACATGTTCCCCACAAAGTGGAGTGGTCGTTCGCAACAACGTGATGTGTCAATTCTGTTCAAGGTGGAAGCAGATCGACTTTTCAGATTTTGAGTGGGCTTGGCTTTAATGAAGTGTTTGACCTTTTTCTTCGCCACCTTTGTGTCAGAGTCTATAGACAAAGCCCATGGGCTTGTTTCTTGATCAAGCGGGCCCTGGATAGGGTCTCAAGTGAGAGCGGGAGAGATTTGAGTTTTAACGTCCTTGCTATGGGTGTTAATTCCTGCGGATCTGGTGTCCGGTAATTCCCCGTCTAGTCCTTGTGACTTATCTTTTACCCTTTTCTTAAATGTTTGGAGAACATTGGTCTATGTTTTGATCATCCTTCAACCCTTTGTTACCCTTGTGCTCTGACACTTTGTGTGGGTTGGGTGCAGGAACGTAGTGAACAGGTCGATTGTAGCGGTAGTCGTTTTGATGGCGACGTACTTTACAGTTATTTCGACCGCGGAGGTTATTGGAATTATGGTTTCATGGTAGAAACTGTTGGTGTGCGTCATCTCTTAACGCTCCAATACCTGATAATGCACCTTCTAACTGGAGTCAGTGTTCCTGGTCCAACTTCAAAACCGAGTGGTCAAGGCTCTTAGCGTTGCGAGTTTTGATGCCTCAAAAGCTGTGCTTGTTGTAAAATAGGCAAGCCAACGTGGGCTGCAGGGCCCAAGTAGGTAATGAAGGTGGGATACATGTTCGACAGGAACATTTGTTTAAATGGTAACAGGTCATCCATGCCTGTTTCAGTGAGTAGGCCAAAGTAAGCTGAACGAAGCCTATGATAGTAAGCTTGTGGGTGTTCGTTCCGAGCTTGTTTGACCGTGTTAGCCAGTGAGCTATCGTGTTTGCGAGTTGCAAAACCACTGAATTCTAATTTCAAAGCAGTGGCAAGTTTAGCGTAGTCATTTAGCACGTGTTGCTGTTGTAGGCGAATTAACCTTGTCACGTGTCTATTCGACGTTAGCTTCAACAGGTAAACCCTGTCATAACCCATAGCGTTCGGGTAGCCATCCAATGCGTCCTCTATGTCAGCTAGGAACGTCTCAGTATCGTTTGGCTGACCTGGAACGGGGCCAAAGGTGGGGAAATTCTTGACGAGTTTGTCAAGATATTCCGCATCAAGCGGGCAGGGAGTGTTGGCTTCATCCTGTGGGGAAAGTGGGGCCGAAAGGCCAAGATGAGAAGACAAGCTTTGGCTTTGTTGGCCAAGAGGCGCCATATTACTCAGTGCCGAATGGCCGAGAGGAGAAGACTGAGGGACACATGATGGAGGCAATGTCTGAAACCTATCGTCTTCACTCCTTTGAGTACCGGGCTCCGGTTGCTTGGATGGGTAGTCACGCTGTGGAGCGAGACCATTCTGGATTGCCTCCAGATGGTACATAAGGGTGGTATTCTGCTGCATTGCAGAGTCCACTTGAGCGCTTAGAGTACTGATTTTGGACACGTGAGTGTCGCACTTGCTCCTTTCGGTCTCAAACTTATCTGTCATGGTTTGCAGATAGAGGTCTTGAGTACGGAGCGAGAGATTCAGTGATGAGATTTTTTCAATTGTTCAATTGTTCGGATTACCAGAATATAGTTCATTTCCCCCCACATTCTGACGTTCCCAGAATCTCTATGTTAACCAAGGGTTTTGCAAATGTAACCTCAGTAGGGTAGAGAGGAAAAATGGGGGAAGAGGTATTTATGACTGTCATAAACCTACCCCCCAGGCCAACGTCATGACAGTGCCTTCAGAAAGTATTAATAGCCCTTGACTAATTCCACATTTCCTTGTGTTACAGCATGAATTCAAAATGGATACAAAAATGTATATATCAACCATCTACACACAATACCCCCACAATGACGTAGTGAAAACATGTTTTTAGAAATGTTTGCAAATGTTTTGAAAATGAAATACAGAAATAAACTCAGCTTAAAAAGAAACGTCCCTTTTTCAGGACCCTGACTTTCAAAGATAATTCGTAAAAATCTAAATAACTTCACAGATCTTCATTGTAAAAGGTTTAAACACCGTTTCCCATGCTTGTTCAATGAACCATGAACAATTAATGTACATGCACCTGTGGAACGGTCGTTAAGACACTAACAGCTTAAAGACGATAGGTATTAAGGTCACAGTTATGAAAACTTAGGACACTAAAGATGCCTTTCTACTGACTCTGAAAAACACCAAAAGAAAGATGCCCAGGGTCCCTGCACATCTGCATGAACATGCCTTAGGCATGCTGCAATAGAGGCATGAGGACTGCAGATGTGGCCAGGGCAATGCATTGCAATGTCCGTACTGTGAGACGCCTAAGACAGTGCTACAGGGAGACAGAACGGACAGCTGATCGTCCTCGCAGTGGCAGACCACGTGTAGCAACACCTGCACAGGATCAGTACATCCGAACATCACACCACCGGGACAGGTACAGGACAGCAACAGCAACGGCCCGAGTTACACCAGGAATGCACGATCCCTCCATCAGTGCTCAGACTGTCCATAATAGGCTGAGAGAGGCTGGACTGAGGGCTTCTAGGCCTCCTCCTCCCCCATGTGGTACCCTTCCTGCAGGGTCATCCTGACATGACCCTCCAGCATGACAATGCCACCAGCCATATTGCTCGTTCTGTGCGTGATTTCCTGCAAGACAGGAATGTTAACATTCTACCATGGCCAGCGAAGAGCCCGGATCTCAATCCCATTGAGCACGTCTGGGACATGTTGGATCGGAGGATGAGGGCTAGGGCTATTCCCCCCAGAAATGTCCGGGAACTTACAGGTAGGTGCCTTGGTGGAAGAGTGGGATAACATCTCACAGCAAGAACTGGCTAAATCTGGTGCATTCCATGAGGAGGAGATGCACCGCAGTGCTTATTGTAGCTGGTGGCCACACCAGATACTGACTGTTAAATTTGCCCCCCCACATTTTTCAATTTGTGTTAGTCACATGTCTGTGGAACTTGTTCAGTTTATGTCTCAGTTGTTGAATCTTGTTATGTTCATACAAATATTTACGCATGTTAAGTTTGCTGAAAATAAATACATTTGACAGAGAGAGGATGTTTCTTTTTTTGCTGAGTTTATTTCATTTACATAAGCAATCACACTCCTGAATCAATACTTTGTAGAAGCATCTTTGGCGACGATTACAGATTTGAGTCATCTTGTGTATGTCTGTGTCAGCTTTGCACATCTGGATTTGGGGATTTTCTCCTGTTCTTCCATGCAGATTTTCTCAAGCTCTGTTGAATTAGATGGGGAGGGATGGTGAAAAGCAGTCTTCAAGTCTTTCCACAGATTTTCAACGGGATTCAAGTCTGGGCTTTGGCTGGGCCACCCAAGGACTTTTACATTCTTGTTCTGAAGCCATTTAGGCATTGGTTTGGCTGTATGCTTTGGGTCATTGTCCTGTGGAATGTAAATCTTTGCCCCAGTCTAAGGTAGTTTGCACTATGAATCAGGTTCTCATCAAGGATTTGTCTGTATTTGGCTCCATTCATTGTTTCCTCTATCCTTACCAGTCTCCTATTCCTTGCCGCTGAAATCATCCCCATAGCATGATGATGCCACCACAATGCTTCACGGTAGGGGTGGTTTTTTCCAGACATAGCGCTTTGCATTCAGGCCAAAGAGTTTGTCTCATCAGACCACGGTATCCTTTGCCTAATGCTCTCAGTCTTTCACATGCCTTTTTCCAAACTCTAGGCGTGCTGCAATGTGCCTTTTTCTCAGGAGAGGCTTCCATCTGGCCACTCTCCCATGAAGCCCAGATTTGTGAAGTGCTGTAGACTGTTGTCCTTCTGGCAGGTTCTCTCATCTCAGCCAAGGAACTCTGTAGTTCTGTCAGAGTGGTAATTGGGTTCTTGGTCACCTCCCTGACCAAGTTCCTTCTTGCCCGGTTGCTTAGTTTGGTCGGACAGCCAGCTCTGGGCAGAGTCTTGTGGAATTAATTTCCTTCTTAATGCGTTTGAGCCAATCAGTTGTGTTGTGACAAGCTATGGGTGGTATGCAGAAGATATCCCTATTTGGTAAAAGACCAAGTCCATATTATGGCAAGAACAGCTCAAATAAGCAAAGAGAAACAACAGTCTATCATTAATTTAAGACATGAAGATCAGTCAATGCGGAAAATTGCAAAAACCATCAAGAGCTATGATGAAACTGGCTCTCATGAGGACCGCCACAGGAAAGGAAGACCCAGAGTTACCTCTGCTGCAGAGGACAAGTTCATTAGAGTTAACTACACCTCAGATTGCAGCCCAAATAAATGCTTAATGGAGTTCAAGTAACAGACACATCTCAACACCAACTGTTCAGAGGAGACTGCGTGAATCAGGCCTTCATGGTTGAATTGCTGCAAAGAAACCACTACTGAAGGACACCAATAATAAGAAGAGACTTTCTTGGGCCAAGAAACACGAGCAATGGACATTAGACCGGTGGAAATCTGTGCTTTGGTCTGATGTGTCCTAATGTGAGATTTTTGGTTCCAAACTGCCATGTCTTTGTGAGATGTAGAGTAGGTGATAGGATGATATCCGCATGTGTGGTTCCCACTGTAAAGCATGGAGGAGGAGGTGTGATGGTGTGGGGGTGCTTTGCTGGTGACACTGTAGGGATTTATTTCGAATTCAAGGCACACTTAACCAGCATTTCTGCCACAGCATTCTGCAGCAATATGCCATCCCATCTGGTTTGCTCTTAGTGGGACTATCATTTGTTTTTCAACAGGACAATGACCCCAAAACACACCTCCAGGCTGTGTAAGGGCTATTTGACCAAGGAGATTGTTGGAGTGCTGCATCAAATGACCTGGCCTCCACAATCACCCAACCTCAACTCAATTGTGATGGTTTGGGATGAGTTGGACTGCATAGTGAAGGAAAAGCAGCCAACAAGTGCTCAGCATATGTGGGAACTCCTTCAAGACTGTTGGAAAAGCATTCCTCATGAAGCTGATTGAGAGAATGCCAAGGGTGTGTAAAGTTGTCATCAAGACAAAGGGTGGCTACTTTGAAGAGTCTAAAATTGAAAATCTATTTGGATTTGTTTTACACTTTTTTGGTAACTACATAATTCCATGTGTTATTTCATAGTTTTGATGTCTTCGCTATTAATCTACAATATAGAAAATAGTAAAAAAAATAAGAAAACCCTTGAATGAGTAGGTGTGTCTAAACTTTTCACTGGTACTGTATGTAAATTAGATATTTCTGTATTTACAAACATTTTAAAGCATGTTTTCACTTTGTCATTATGCTATACTGTGTGTAAATGGGTGATTTTGGGGGGGAATCCAGGCTACTAGGCACTGTAGATACATTTAGGTAGGGATGAACTGAGTAGGCACCGGATAGTTAATAAACCATAGCTGCAGCGTATGTGATAAGCCAAAAGAGTGCAAAAAGGTTTAATGCAGATTGTCTGGGTAGCTATTGGTTAACTATTTAACTGACTATTCAGCAGTCTTATGGCATGGGAGTAATAGCTGTTCAGGTTCTGTTGGTTCCAGACTTGGTACATTGGTACTGCTTGCCGTGTGGTAGCAAAGGGAACAGTCTATGACTTGGGTGGCTAGAGTCTGACAATTTTTAGGGCCTTCCTCTGACACCGCCTGCTAGAGGTCCAGAGGTCCTGGATAGCAGGGAGCTCAGCCCCAGGGATTTACTGGGCCGTACACACCACCCTCTGTTGATCGGCTCCTTTGTCTTGCTGACATTGAGGGAGATGTTATTGTCCTGGCACCACACCGCCAGGTCACTGACCTCCTCAATATAGGCTGTCTCATTGTCATCGGTGATCAGGCCAACCACCGTTGTGTCGTCAGAAAACTTAATGAGGGTGTTGTAGTCATGTGTGGCCATGCAGTCGTGGGTGAACAGGGAGTACAGGAGGGGAGTAAGCACGCACCCCTGAGGGGCCCCCGTGTTGAGGGTTAGCGTGGTTAATGTGTTGTTGCCTACCCTCACCAACTTGGGGCAGTCCATCAGGAAGTCCAGGATCCAGTTGCAGAGGAAGGTGTTTAGTCGCAGGATCCTACTCTTAGTAATGAGCTTGGAGGATACTATGGTGTTGAATGCTGAGCTACATTCAATGAAGAGCATTTTCACATAAGTGTTCCTCTTGTCCAGGTGGGAGAGGGCAGTGAGATTGTGTCCTCTTTGTATCTTTTGGGGCAGTATTCGAATTGGAGTGGGTTCAGGGTGTCTCGGTTGAAAGTGGAGATGTGAGCCATAACCGGCCTTTCAAAGCATTTCATGGCTACAGATGTGAGTGCTATGGGACAATTTTTAGACAGGTTACCTTCTTGGGCACAGGGACTATGGTGGTCTGCTTGAAACATGTAGGTATTACAGACTGGGTCAGGGAGAGGTTGAAAATGTCAGGGAAGATACTTGCCAGCTGGTCATTCTCTGAGTACCCGTCCTGGTAATCTGTCTGGCTCCGCAGCCTTGTGAATGTTGACCTGTTTAAAGGTCTTACTCACATCGAATATGGAGAGAGAGAGATCACACAGAGATCACACAGCCATCCGGAAGAGCTATTGTCTAAACATAAGTTAGCAAGCTATATAGCTAGCGTAGGCATAGCTAATTGGGAACTGTCTAGCTGTAGACACTTAGATCACTAGGCTTCTGTTTTTATACAACATGACATTAATTCCAGACTGATGTAGATGATGGGAGTGGACTTCATCTGGATGCCTAAATGGATGCCTAGCCTATATAAATACAGTAATCAACATAGGTAGGCTACAAGCCTCATGGCTAAGGCTCCTCCCAGTCAAAGGGTCTGGTCATCACTAGTTTATCCCAATTAGGTGTATGCAGGTATAGTTGGGAAACACTATGTTAAAATACTCACATTTACACAAATCTAATAAAACCTTAGTTGACTTGCCATACCCCTTTTACAGTATATGATTAACAACAACAGGATAATAGGCAAAAACAGGCTGAAAAAAAACAAAAACAGATTTGTTATGAAATACCCCTTTGATTTATTTGTTCTGCTTTTTCATGTTTATTACTTTCACTACCCTCTCCCCTCCCCCACATCCAAATCTCACATTACAGCCATTTACCTAATTGGATAAAGCGACTCCTGGATGTTAGCCAAGGGGGTTTTATAGTCCGTGTTTGCGATTTGTATGTTTGATTATAGGATCTCTTTGATAATTACTTGCAGTTTCCTACCAGCCAGCCGGGCCCTGTCTCTTTATCACTTCCTTGCCGCGCTGTGAGCAGCAGTTGAGTGCCCAAATCAGCCACCGGGCTGTAAAAGGTACCACAGCATGCCTTCTGGGCCCAACATCATAGGCGGGTTTTGTGCCCAGTTTACCGAAGCTAATTATCCCTAATCGAGGTAATGGCGTGATCAAGTGTGGGCTATCATCACAGATCCCTCCTCTGCCTTCTCTCCCACACTGCAGGCCCTCGAAGGTTAGAATTCATATCTTTGTATTGCTCGTTCTGCTTGCGCTCTTATTTTCACTTCGTCCTTGCTCCCTCCCTCCCTCCTTCTGAAACTGTCCCTGTTCCTGGATTATTTTTTACATCTTTTCATTCACCCAAAAGATGATTTATTATATTGAAAAGGTATTGGGCTGTCTACTCTAACAATTGGAGAACATTTCCGCAACGGCGAAAGGCAGGTGGAAAGGAGGCGAGAATTGACGGGAACATTCTAGCCAATGTGACGGCAGATACGCATGTGAACAACAGGTACAACTCCGATATAAAATAGTTTTTCTCAAAGTTTCCGGGATGCCACGTGCTTCTCATTGACCTCCATACTATAAATTCCCACTTAGTCTGTGTCACATTTTATTCTTGCACAGACATATTTTTGGGCGGAGTCAGCCCTCTCACTTCGCCTTTTCCTCTTTGATTCCCCTGAAATACATTAGATGCTGTCAAGTATTGATGATTTTCCATAGCTTTCATCACCTGTGGTGGTCCTCTAGGAGGTCCCCTATAGCTGGTGTGGTTATCATCATGCTGTGAGCAGAGAGAACGTAATCCATTTTATTGCTCAGGGGATTCCAGCGACCTTCAATGTTCTCAAGGATCCCCTCCTGCAGGCCCCATCCTGGGCAGAGATACAGCCAGTTCTTCCCTACCTCCAGCCCCATAATACTGATAGGGCGCCTGCTTAATGAGCTTATGTCAGTTATTGAAACATTCATAGCCCAGGGACATTTCTATTGTACTTTTGCAAACTAAAAGTCCCTGAGGACAGACTAAAAGTTCCTGAGGATAGACTAAAAGTCCCTGAGGACAGACTAAAAGTCCCTGAGGACAGACTAAAAGTTGCATACATGTAACACCTCACCTCACTTCCACTTTATATTCATGTCTGGATAACTGTAACTAACTTGGGTACCTAATTATTACTGTATTCAACAATGCTATTTAATTACAGAATGGCAGGCAAGTTAATGGAGAAACAGACCAAGGCTAAACTGCAACCATACGTGCAAGAGAAGTTGCAACTCCACATGCTATTAACATGGAGATGTAGTTTAGATTTGCATCATATTCATACAGTAATTGCTCAACTACAACTATTCAAATGAGTCAATAGGCATTACTCAGTGTTAAATATGATCCTCATCTGTGTCACACTGTGCTAATGTAGATAGAGGTTGAGGAAGTAAAATTGGGTTTTAATAACACATTCTCAGAATTTGAGAAAATAATGCATATTATTTTGTCTTGAGAAGAAAGGTTGACAACAGCTTTTAATTAAACCTGTATCTCTCCCGCTTTCTCCCTCTATCGCTCTTTTACACATTGTCTCAGATAGACTCACACATGCTCACACACGCACACACACACACACACACACACACACACACACACACACATGCTCACATGCTCACATGCTCACATGCTCACATGCTCACACACACACACACACACACACACACACACACACACACACACACACACACACACACACACACACACACATACACACACACACACACACACACACACACACACACACACACACACACACACACACACACACACACACACACACACACTTGCACATACAGAGCTGTGATTACCATTATTCTAATCCGTTTATTTTATTTCCCTCCCCATCACTGCCTGTTTTTTTGGCAGCCTGCATGCAAATGTGGTAGGTAATGAGCAGAAAAAGGCTTCGAGAGAGGGAGGAAGAAAAGGAGGGAGAGAGGGAGGAAGGAGAAGGAGGGGGAGAGAGAAAGAGACAATTCTACAGTGCCTCTGAACAATCAAAAGAGAAGCCCCCCCCCCCCCCCCCCCCCCCCGTTCTTTGTACACTCCTGCATCTCTTGGCTCATAGAGAGAGGGGGGTTGCTGCTGTCATCTGCCTGACAGATATTGAAGATAATTGTCCACTTTCTTCGTCTTTCCTGTGTAATTCCACTGCTGCTGCAGCTCACACAACACTCACCTGGGCAGGAGATAGAGAACAGGGAGAGGAGGGAAAGGATGGTAGGAGGGAACGGATGGTAGGAGGGAAAGGATGGTAGGGGGAAAGTATGGTAGGGGGAAAGGATGGTAGGGGGGAATGGATGGTAGGAAGGAATGGATGGTAGGGGTGAAAGGATGATGGGGGGGAAGGATGTAAGAGGGAAAGGATGGGTGGAGAGAAAGTATGGTAGGAGGGAAAGGATGGTAGGGGGGAAGGATGGTAGGGGAAAAGGATGGTAGGGGGGAAGGATGGTAGGGGAAAAGGATGGTAGGGGGGAAGGATGGTAGGAGGGAAAGATGATAGGAGGGGACGGATGGTAGGAGGGAAGGATGGTAGGAGGGGAAAGATGATAGGAGGGGACGGATGGTAGGAGGGGAAAGATGATAGGAGGGGACGGATGGTAGGAGGGGAAAGATGATAGGAGGGGACGGATGGTAGGGGGGAAAGATGATAGGAGGGGAAGGATGGTAGGGGGGACGGATGGTAGGAGGGGAAAGATGATAGGAGGGGACGGATGGTAGGAGGGAAGGTGGTTGAAGAACATGGTGGTTAAAGGAAGAAGTACTGTAGGATCCATTGTTACAGTGATAAAAAATATATAGCTGAGATCAAGTAAACACAGGCTACGACTCGTTAAGGTCTCGTCACATCAATGTATCTTAGCCTTATTTGTTTGTGAGACAAAGCAAAATATTAAATTAATACCTCTTTATTTGTACTGCAGATTTACTGAGTATTCTGTCTTTGAAATCTATAACACAAAAAGATACAGAGACCATATTTGGATGAGTGACAGATAAAATCTCAGGGAGAAACTGCAGAGGCTCTTGTGAAGTATCAGGTTTAAAAGGTAAGAGGTCCAGCCTTCACAATGCTGACTTCATGTCCCTGTCCCCTGCTATCCCTCTATGTCTTTCCTGGACAGCACAGGAAGTAGCTCATTAAATGCATTGAACATGACGCTAGAGCAGCGCAGAAAGCCATCCTTCCAGTTCAGATGATGGAGACCACTGAGAGCAGTGCAATGAGGGAACCCTAGGCTCCAGAACAGGTGTCTTATTTTGAGGAATACACTTCAATGATAAAAAACCCACGAGACAATTATTCAAGCATCTACCTCTTCGGTTGGAGTGCATAAACTGTTAATGAATTGGAGGAATTCAGCTTTCCAGTTCATCTCCTATACGCATGGGAGCGCTGCAATAATGCATGTTGACTCTGAGGGATAAAAAATCAGGTGGGTTCATGTACTGTCAGTTCCGGTTAAGTGTTAGTCAGGAGTGAACTTGGTCGTAACTACTCTGTTGCTCCTTCCAACTGCTGCAACATTTCACCTTTATGCTTTGACCTGGAGAAAGTCTTGTGAAATATTCACTTCCTCACAGGATAGGAAGAGGACTTGCTTCCTCCATCTTACATAAGACAATCAGAATCAGCCTCTTTCAACTAAAAGCAATTTGTAATTGTGGGATTTGTCAGTACCAACAGGGCTTATGATCAGAAGGAAGGAGACACTTTGGAGGCAGGGTTTAGAGTGCAGAAAGCTCAACATCTCCTGATTTCTGTGTGAGAGAGGGGGGTTGGAACAAGGCCGACCCTTCCTACTCCTCAACATTTTCCTCCTCCTCCCCCTTGCCCTTCTCCTTTACCTCCCACTCTTTAGGTTAGCTGGCCCCGGTACAATCCATACTTTTTTCACTGCCTCCATCCCCATCCCCTCTCTTTTTTCTGGGCAATGGTGAAAAATACACAAATATACAGCCAAATGAAACAATGGACCTTCCCATTGCTAAGCAGTGTCTTGAGGGACTGGGCCGGTCTCCAGCCCTGCAGTCACTGGAAACAGTGGTGAATGCTGGGATAACACTAGGCCTCAACAGAAGCAAGTAACCCAGTTCCCCCTCCACCCTGTAAAACTGCTCCACCCATCACATAGGCCTCTAATCTGTTCCTTCATGTCAATGCAGGCACACACATACTATTTCCACCTGAACTGACACCAATCAAAGCATTTGCCTGAGTCTGAGCATAACTCAAGCAGATTAAGTATGCACCATTCAAAATCATGATTGTAGGTATTCCAGTGATGCTGCCATCTAATTGTGGTCACCTCTCTACCAGTTGTGATTGTGGATAGAGATGCAACAGTGCTATGAATGCTGGTACGTGGTGTATCTGGCACTCGAGAGGAGGACATTAGACCACTGGTGGTTAGGGTCAAGTGGTTGCATGAAGGGCAGTGTGTGATTGTGGTATGAGGTGGCCTGGTGTCTGTCTAGGACTTAAACCAGCCGATGAGCTGCAAGTTCATCCTCTAATTACTGCAGTAGCTGCCCCTCGCCTTCTCTCAGCAACTTATCAATAACACACTTCCACTCCTTCCCCAGGACCCATAAATCTTGGGCGCTGAGCCGCGCTGAGCCTCCTTCAGTCTCCCAGTAAACGAACCGGAGGAAGCCTGGACACATGTGTTAACAATCGCTGACAGGTCTCCCCCCTCCCCACACCGCTAAAGGACGTTGGAGAATGACGGCTTAGAGTTTTCTTGTTTTCCCTCCAACTTCCTCTTCCAAACAGTATTTCTCTGTTTATTTCTCTTTCCATATTACTGCCTTTCTCCCTACCTCTACCTCTCCATCACTTTACCTCTCTGCCTTTTACCTCTCCCTCCCTTTACTTCTCCATCCCTTTACCTCTCTCCCCTTTAAATCTCTCCCCTTTACCTCTCCATCGCTTTACCTCTCTCCCCTTTACCTCTCTCCCCTTTACCTCTCTCCCCTTTGCCTCTCTCTCCCTTTACCTCTCCCTCCCTTTAACTCTCTCCCTTTTACCTCTCCCTCCCTTTAACTCTCTCCCCTTTACCTCTCCCTCCCTTTTACCTCTCCCTCCATTTAACTCTCTCCCCTTTAGCTCTCCCTCCCTTTACCTCTCTCCCCTTTGCCTCTCCCTCCCTTTACCTCTCTCACCTTTGCCTCTCCCTCCCTTTGCCTCTCCCTCCCTTTGCCTCTCCCTCCCTTTACCTCTGGGATTTAGATGATGGTGTGAGGAGGGGGGCGATGGAGAGAAGGTTGACGGAGGGGAGGGGGATGGATGCAGCAAGTAGGGCTGGTGGATTTATCACTCTTTTTAGGGTGGGGTATCAGGGAGAGAATGACGCACAGGAGAAGAGATGAGAACACTCACAGAACACGTGCACATCTTTCATAAACACGCACCCATAAACATACGCACGCACACACACACACACACACACACACACACACACACACACACACACACACACACACACACACACACACACACACACACACACACACACACACACACACACACACACACACACACTTGCACATACATATAAACTATAAATACTAAGTTAACACTCTATCGTGTTTCAACAACAGCAACCTGGAATATAAGAAACACACTCATCTTTGAGAATTGACAATGAATCATGAAAGGTGGCTCAGGGCATCTGGGTATCTAAATGTTTTGTTGCCGAAACCAGTGTGTTATTGAGAGACAGAGACAAAGAGAAAAGTGGGGATTGATGGTTCTGAACAACTAGAATAATTATACTGTAAGGGCTGAAAAAGCAAAATGGCTGCCTCTCACAAAAAGCCTCTTTTATCAACGGTGCAGATCCAGCATTTACACTTACAGATCCAGCATTGACACAAAAAAGGGCCACGTCATGATGCTCACCGCACACACACACACACACAAGAGTGCGCACGTGCACAGTCCAGAGCCATGGCGGCCTTTGCATTTGTTGCACTCCCTCTCTTAGATCCTGTCTATCTCTCCGTCCCTTTAGCCCAGGCTGGCAGACGCAGTACTGAATGAGCCGGGAAGGACAAGAGGTTCTAAATGTAGTAGATGCTCCACAGACCCCATACTTCACCTAGCCTTAACCAGAGGTGATTGCTGCCTACTGAGCACCCAAACAGGGCACGGCAAGCCTATTACCTACCTGTCCTCCCGTTTCCTCACCCAATGGGTCTGGAAGGCCCACGGTCTAGTGGACAAGGTGACACCCAGAAACATTAGAATAGGAGTAATCTTTTCATGGCTGTGGAAGTAGCTCTCTGTGGTGATATAGGTTGGCTATATGTAGATGGCGTGCAGTTGCTAGAGAGAGTGTGTCCCCATGCATATAAATGCTCCTAGATGACAACGAGAGAGACACATAGCGAAGCTTTTAACAAGCACAGCAGATTCTCATCTTGATATTAGAATAGGTTCATGTCCAGACCATTTTCTAATATTTTCCAGTTTCTTTCTATTTGAAAAAGCTTTTATGAACATGTTTCCGTCTGAAATATGAGCTCACTCTACTTCGTTTTTTTAGTAGATGGTGTATGACTGTTGTAGCAACCCTGGTGTATTTTCCCTCCAGAAGAGAGAAAAACTTCTTAAATAAACATGTGCGCCTGCATGTGTGTGTGCTTGCCCCTATGTGTGTGTTTGTATGCTGCAGCAATGTGCAACGCGTTAAACCCTGGCAGCCTCTCGACATGCATAAGTTTGATTCATATACAGTAGTGCTCCAAGATGCTGGCTCTCTCTCCAGGCACCGCCAAGGATGACTCACTTTAGCACTCGGCCCATCTAGTGAAGGAGACTCACGCTCCTGTCAGATACATGGAGGATAGACAGTACTGCGAGTGGTCAGTGACAGTGACACACTTGTCCTGTGTGTACGTGTGCTTTTGCGGGGGCTTCAAGTACACTTCTTTGACTTATTTTGTTGTGTTTCTGTGGATCACCAAGTAGAGCTAGCTCCCAGAAAACAGCAGACTCTCTCGCTCTCTCTCTTGGCTGTTGTGGATGACTGCTGGGCTGTGCTGGGCTGTGCCTCCATGTGTGGGAGAGAGCGAGAAGAGGAGGCGAGGATGGATTTGGCACATGGCCGGACACCCTACTGTTTGGAATGTATCACGCCAAGACTCTTTTAATTAGGCTGATCAAGTGTTTTATGGGAATTGGACCCACGCTCCATGCCATTAACACATCCTCAAGCACTACTCCCACTCTCTTTCTCCTTCTCTCAATCTCTCTTCTGTCTAGTTTGTCCTCTTTATCTCCCTTGTTTTCTCGTTATCCCTGTCGCTCCCTCTTTCTCTAATTTTCTCTTCGTTTTATTCTTTATCTACCTATTTTGTATATCCATCAACATGCATGGAAAACGTCAATGCTAAAACATAATTTTGCTTCCACTTAATATAAAACCCTGTTGTTAGCATGGGGCATTATCATGTTATTCATTGCTCCCATATTCTGTACTTGTGCTATTACCCCTGCCCCTCCCCTGCCCCTCTGACCCTGAGGCTTTTGTGAGTGATTCTTTCATTGTTGATCTAAGATGAACCCTCCTTTTGCTCTATATTTAAAGTCAATATATATGAATATATATTGAACAATACTTTACATTGCCAAACAACTCTTATAATAGCCTAACTGTTGTGATAAGGTGAATTGTGTTCTTCAACTGAGGAATAATATTGATTGGACACAAGGAAACTTGAGCAGGGAATTACAAAGGGGCCTGCCCAAGAAAATGACCGTTTGGGAATGTAATTTTCCTTACTGTATATTTGGGAACCTTAATGCGTTTAGATTTTTTCTCCTTTTTGATGTTTTGAAAGAAAATAGCACCTGTGCTAGCGCCTCCCGGAGTGTGCTGTCCGTCAATGGGATGTTGTGTGCTGCTGTTGTTCAACGTTCCCACGGCAACTGTCCTCTTTCTTTCTTAGGGGGCCCAGAAGCTTCTGGGTCGCATATTTTAGGCGTGGAATGTAACTCCCAGAAAAGGGAGAGAGGGGGCAAAAAATAGCAACTGGAGCAGCTGAGCTCAGTGTGGAACCTTTGAATGAGACCAAGTCTCTCTTTTGTCTTTGCTGCCTGTCTTTGTTGTTCCCTTGCTGTTGTTCACGCATATAATGAAAAAAGGATCCACTTGATAGACCTCGTATTATGTGTGCCTTTTGGGCCAAAACTTTTGTGACTGTTTCTTGGCAGAGTTCAATGATGTTGCTACGCCTTGAGCAGAGGGGGGTACGTTATAGTGGGGAGAATCTGGAACCAGTGCAGAGAGTGGGCCAGAAGTTGAAAGTGTGTACTGCTGTTCCATGAAGGGCATGTGTACCTTACAGCCAGTCCAGTCCGGTGGCTGCTCTCTGCTGACTCCTGCAGCATGGAGAGGGATCTGCCATGGCCTGTCTGCCACTCATAACTGGAGCGTCAATGTCCAGCGTGCCTGAGTATAGTATTGCCTAGGAATAGTTCATTGTATCTCTGAACAACTAGAAAGTTAATATCAGGTCCAAATAGACATGTTAAATTACAAAAAAAGCTGTTGCATTTATATAATTGCAGACTGATCCTGTAAAACGGCACAAGTCATTGCGTGTGAATTTCAATGTACAGCTTTGAAAAAGAAAACTTTATTTTCTGAATTCGTAATGAAGAAAGTCATAAGAAAATATTTATATCAAACCTGTTGCCAGCTGCAATTATTGTAAACACAAACCATTAGAGTGCGTTTAGGGACTTCATGAAAAGGTTTGTTATGCATTGTGAAAAGTAATTTCAGGGTTAATGGTTTCAAAGAAAAAGCCACAGGGTTTAAACAGAAATAATAATCACAAACAGACACACACAAACACAATATTGCATTTATTCAGTCTGTTGTTACTGTACTTTGATGCAGTGTAAATATCCAGAGAGAGGATTAGCAGATAGATCTGTTTGGAGGGAGTTAAAAGAGCATGATCCATCCTTCATCGTCAACTTAGAGACTATTTCCTCTTCCGTCTGGGTCTGATCCTCAACATTAATGTTCCTACAAGTTGGCCACGATAAAATTGTCACATGTTACAGAAAACAAGGGCCTGTGAGATTTATGAGGCAGCAGGAACATGATTTTCATTCAAGTGGTATTATGGCAAGAGACACATAGAGGTCGTTACTCATCAACAGTGTGGAACCCCCAGCCCCCCAGGCCCCCGAGATCCCGCTTCCCCCATCTCCACACCCTCTAGTAGTGAAATAAGTTAAACCTTCTCATTACAAGCCTTGTTCTCCCCTGAGAGTACTGGAGATGAGATCCTGAGCGTTAAACATCCCCACCTCATGGTCCACTGCCCAGGTCCAGGTCCTGCCATGAAATACAACCCCAGAGAGGTCACAGTGATTGACCTCAGTCGTAAAAACCCAAGTGTGATGCATGCTCAGACTGTTCCACAGCTATCCCTATGTCTGATCATGTAGCCACCAGACTATTGCAGTCTTTACGAATGTATTTGATATCTAGTGGCTGCACTGCACTAGGGGTCATGTACTGGGGCTATTCTAGGGAGCATTTAGGCTAGGCTATATTTACTGTATCTATAATTGCTTCTTTAAAAGCTGGATAATAGTAGTATAATTGTGGTATTTAGATAGTATAGGTATTGTACTGCATGTGTGACTGTGTTTCTACTGGCAATGGTCTTGTCTCAGCACACAATCCTCCTCTGAATGAATGTTTATGTCTCGCCTCCTGCTGAGCTCACTGAACATCTACTGAACATCCACTTTTGTATCCAGTGAAAATGTCCACATATGGAGAACAAAGCAGGTAGGGAGACATAGTCCTGGAGTGGAATGTCTGGGTGTGTCATAAAGAAACTCTTTGCATGTTCATCTGTCACCAATTCTCTTCCTTAAGAGTCTGTCTACAGTGTGTGGAGTGGAGGCCCAGTAAGCTAGACAATGTCTGAGCACCGTCTAAAAACGACCTCTAGCTCTGGATGTAAACACTGCATCGGAATGGTTTCCAGGCCCTTTTCTCTCCTTTTTTCCTCCCTCCCTCCCTCCCTCCCTCCCTCCCTCCCCCCACTCTCTCTCTCTCTCTATCTCCGTATGTGTTTTGTCTCTCAGTTGTTTAACACTTTCTGTTCTTTTTTAAATCAAGTGACAGTGTAGTAGAAGCACAGATAACACCGGTCCATAATGTATCATCTTCTTCACTCCCCAGTCCTCTCTCCTCGGTCCCCTCTCCCATGGCCATGGTAGTGTGATCGTCACAGGGTAAATGGTGGATGTGAACGCCAGAGCAGCATGGTCCTCATCACACTCATACGGAGGAGGAGGAGGAGGGGGAGGGGGGAAGGACGGACGATGGAAGTGAGCTATCCTCAGGGGTAATCTCCCAGCCTGGGTAAATGAAGACGTCTAGTGCACTGGCCTTGGTTGAGAGTTCACTACTTAAACTCTTAGAAAACATGGTTCCATATCGAACCAAAAAGTTTATATCGCTTGTTTTATATATGTACCCCTAAAAGTTATTTCATCAGAACCCCAAGGGTTCTTCTTCACTGAGGCAAAATTGGTTCCATATAGAATGTATTATGCAATTATTAATTATGGATACTACTAATACATTGTAATGTTTTTATTTAAAAATATAATATAATAAGCAATTAAACAATGGACAGAAGAATAAAATCATTGTTTTGAGATTTTGTGGTCATTAAATGCAAACATTGTTTGGAAATATGCACTGGCGACCGGGGAGGCATCTCTTCGTTTGAATGATGGTCCATGTCAATCTTGGAACCAACTCTGACTGTTCTTTATGGAACAGACCAGGATGGGTTGTTTCCTGGCTGGTTCCTGAGAAGAAGAACAAAGGAGCAAAAACAAGGGTTAATCATCAGAAATAAGCATGAGTTAATCTGCCAAAATAAAGACAAAATGCTATGCAGACACAGTATAATTATTATGATGTAGAAGAACAATTTACATGCAGTTGTTGTCAGCAGCAGCCGAAAGAGAGATCCTCGAGCTCTGATAGTTGGGTTAATGCCAGTGTGAGCAAAACATAGTGTGTTAAAAGTAATCACATCTAATCAAATCAAGCTTTGTTTATACATAACATTTCAGACATGGAATGCAACGCAATGCAATGCGCTTTACACTAAAAAACGAATACAAACAATGAAAATAAAAGCTGAAATATTTACTACACAACAAACATAAGATAAAAAACAAAAGAACGACACAAGCCGAACAACTAAAAAGCATCCCAAGGAAAAGTAAATTATATTTTAAATATTTCCACAGTTTCGGCCCCCCTCAGGTCCTCTGGCAGGCTATTTCAGAGGCTGGGGTCATAATAACTAAAGGCTGCCTCTCCATGCCTCTTGGTCCTAGGCTTTGGGATAGTTAAAAGGCCTGTGCAAGAGGACCTGGGGGACCTACTGGCTAAATGACTTAAAAGCCTGTCTGACATGTATTGGGGTGCACAATCATGGATTGATTTAAAAACCAATAGTAAAATCTTAAACTTAATTGTAAAACTCACAGGAAGCCAGCGCAGGGACCTTAAAAAAGATGTAATGTGTGCTCTCCATCTGGTCTTGGTCAATACCTGTGCTGCAGCATTCTATATGTTTTGCAGGTGACCAATGGCTTTCTTGGATAGACCAGATAGGAGAGCATTACAGTAGTCAAGCCTGCTTGTAAGAAAAGCATAGATGAGTATCTCTGTATCAGCCTGAGAGAGAAACAGCCGTACCTTGGCAATGTTCCTCAGGTGGTAAAAGCTATATTGGTCACATTCCTAATGTGTGATTTGAAAATTTGTTCAGAATATAATATAATACCTACGTTTTTTCCTGGTGTTTTATCTTTATTGCCCGTAAATTCAAATGTGTGGCTAGATTCTCTTTCTGTGCTTTGGCTCCAACAATAAGTACCTCGGTCTTGTCTCAATTTAGCTGGAGGAAGTTGTGAGCCATCTAAGTATTTAAATGACTAATACAGTCTAATGATTTATCTGTGGAGCTAAAATTCTCTGGTGCCCCAGAAATGTAAAGTTGTGCATCGTCTGCGTAGCAGTGAAAATCAATGTTGTGCTTTCTGATAAAACTACCAAGGGTTAACATATACTGTATAAATTGAACAGTACAGGACCCAAAATCGAACCTTGTGGAACGCCACATGTGACATGTATTTTCTCTGAGTTATGTTCACCAAGGGTAACAAAAAACTCTTAACCGGTTAAACAGGTCCTAAACCAATTTAGAACTGGACTGGAGAGGGCAACCCACCTCTCCAGTCTGTCCAGAAGAACATCTTGGTCAACAGTGTTGAATGCAGCACTTAAATCTAAGAGTACAAGGACAGAGAGCTATTGGGCATCTATGTTGGCTCTAAGATCATTTACCACTTTAACTAAGGCTGTCTCTGTGCTGTGGTGGGCACAAAAAACAGTTTGCCGTTTGAACACCAATTTCTGCAGAATTTTGCTTAAGAATGGAAGGTTGGAGATTGGCTGCAAATGTTGAGCGCTGAAGAATCTAGATTACTTTTCTTCAGAAGGGGTTTCACCATAGCAGTTTTTACTGCAGAACAGGGAGTGATTAAAAATAGCTTACACTTCTTCAGATATGCAATTAAAAACTGTTTTGAATAAGGTGGTGGCGATAGGATCGAGATGGCAGGTAGAAGGCTTAATAAGGTGTGATATCATTTTCCTGAGCACGTCTGTGTCAATCAGGGAAAATAAATCCATAGTGCCTTTGTGTAGTAGGCAAGGGCACATATCATCAAAACTCTCATCAGGTCTTGCTTGACTGATGCCCAGCCTATTGTTGGTTATCTTATCTCTGAAATATGCCACAAACTCATCACATTTAGATGTGAAGGAAAGTTTGGGTAGGATTTATCAGGCCATCAATGATCGAGAAGAGCACTCTCTAATTATTCTGATTAACAGTGATCGATTTAGAAAAATAAGCCCATCTGGCATCTTATTATTGTCTTGTTATATATGCCAAGTTGCTCTCTCAGAATATCGTAATGGACCTGCAACTTTGACTTTCTCCACTTCTGCTCTGCCTTTCTGCAATTTCTCTTTAATGTATTAGTTTCCTCACTCATCCAAGGTCTCTCTGTTTGGATGTGGCCTTTTTCAACTGGGTAAGGTTTATGACCCCCCCATAAATACCTTTCTCCCTTCCCTCTCTCTTGACTCTACAGAGGGACTCTTGAATAGCCTTTGTTAAACAGAGTCTGGGAACATAAGAAGGTGGGGGGAAATGAACCATATTTTGGTAATCCAATGTGATTTTAGCTTCTAAAATGTGAGAATTGGGTTTTCATGAGTGAATTAGGCCCGACTCAGTGGCTCGCCCACGTGAAGAGACATTGGTTATAAACTATGAAACACGCCCTCCTCTCCCTTCCTATATAAAACCTTGATGACAATATAACTTTCTGTTCCGGGTACATTAGGATGACGATCCGATGTCAGATGGGTTCAGATTGTAACTACAGAACGAAGCCAACCTCAGCGTGAGCTTTGGTTGCGAATGGTATGAACTTTGAATTCTTATTCACTACAGAAGTGATACCTCCTAGCCATTGAGTTAGCAACAGCAGCTGCAAACATGGGCTAGGAAAGAACAGACAGAGTATCCCATCTACCACACAACAACGTTACTACAACGTATCCAATTTACCACCAGAGACATTCTTCCGAGGACAGGAAGATCTCTGTTGGTCAACACGACCAGCATCTACGACCAACCTACCAAAGCGCAGCTCAGAGTAAATATTTATTGCATTTTCCTTTTCCAAATGGACGGTAATTTAGAATGCATAAGATTCTGTATTTACGATAGAGCAGCTGCCTACGGGCCGATAGAGACATCACTTCTCCCTTTGTTCTTCAGTCTTCCCGCTCTTTCACTCAAACCCAGCCCCCTTTTCTTTGGGTAACCAGCTGTCATATCTGTTCCGTTCGCCAGGGACGTTTTACTTTATGACATAATTTGTAATCAAGGTATGATTCATTCTGTGTATATGTAATTCTATGTGATTAGTTAGGTATTTAGTAAATAAATAATTGAACCCAATTTTGTATTGCTGATTCAACTTGTCAGCCAGGGTTCGTGAAGATAACCAAGAATTTACAACTTTCAGATGAGACTGAAATAAGGTGACGATTAATATTGACTGCTATTGATATAAATTATTACTAGGTCTTCAAGAGTTTATTCGGAAGATAATAGCTCTATAAATATTATTTTGTGGTGCCCCGACTTTCTAGTTAATTACATTTACCTGATTAGCTCAATCAGGTAATATTAATTACAGAGAAAGGATTTTAAAGAATAGCATGTCATATCATTTAATCCGGCATAGCCGGATAACCAGGTCCAAAGTATGGCCGCGGTTACGGGTGAGCCCAGCAACATGGTGGATAAAGTCCATAAAGCTCAAAAGATTCATAAATTCAATGGCCTTGAATTGGGAGAGATTGGGACAGATCAATGCCGCCCAACTCATCGACTGCTTTGCTATAGGAGTCAGGTTTGCCTGGGTTACAGCAAGGTCGTGTACTTATAAAGCAGGTTATCCTTTTGTCCCAGCCAAGCTAACAACTGGAGGATCTCTTCCCTAAGTTGCTTGACAGTGGTGAATTTAGGGCAGACAAACCCCATTTTCCAGTTCCATCTTATCTTCATTGTGCGATTGTGTGGAAAACATCTCACACCTGACGCATTTATGCCCAGCCATGGATAAAAACACTGGTGGGCTAGCACTGCTAGCATTAGCCTGCTCCGTTTTCATAATGGCTAGCAGCTAACTGCTACTTAATAGGAATCTGGGACACAAACTTGTGGTCCCAGCCGTGAAGGCTGACCGCGTGACGGAATCTGTAGCAATACAAACTTTAGCTATGATTAAAAACTATTTCATTAAAACTATTTCCTAAAAATAACAAACCGAGTGTAAACAGTATACTGTTTTGTTGCACTCTTTGATGACGTCTGTTGCGTGATGACATCTCACAGATGGGAGACTCTGGCAGCGCTGGGCAGGAGGAAGGCTCTGGCAGCGCTGGACAGGAGGAAGACTCTGGCAGCGCTGGGCAGGAGGAAGGCTCTGGCAGCGCTGGACAGGCGGGAGAATGATTGTCAATGACAGTCAATGATTGACTAGGGTATTGAATCACTATATTATAAATTATTTAGATACATACCTCCTTTGTCAGTCCACTGCCCATCATATGCAACAGAGATCAGCAATAGTCTTCCAATGGCTTCATGACAATTAGCCAATTGCCAATGTCAGGCTCTGTCTGTAGCTCCATTTGGCATAATCCATAATACAAAATAGTGTTTATTTGTAACATTTAGCTAGCAAGCTTGTAATGAGGTTAAAGTAGACTAGCTAGCTTGTAATGTGGTTAAAGTAGACTAGATAGCTTACAAACGGTGTTCGTATTCTAATACAAATTTATCTATCTAGCCAATAGTTTATCATATCTCTTTGGCTTCATATATTTGAAATAAATAGTCAACTTTGTGTACCTTAATAAAATGAAACATAATGTGCTTATTGGTAGGCTATTTGCAAGTTTAACCACCGTCCTATTGAGTCATGCTGGAATGGCTGTTCATGGTGGGGAGCCAACTCCAAAATAATCGATTCCTTGACTCCTTGCCCAGTCAACTCCCTTCTCGACTCACACTTCTGGGTGTCATGCTTAGATTCCGCTAGGAATCAACTCCTTTACTCCTAAGATTCAGTATTTTTGCAATGGAGGAAACTATTTGCCATAGTCTACTTTGACAACACAACATCTTTCACAGCAAAGAGAGTGCGAGCTAGCGATGGAGAGAAAGAGATGGGAGGGGCACAGCCGGGCATACTGTAGGTAGGCATGTATATATTAGGCTATCAATGAGTATGGTTAAGCTGTTCTTCATAGTACCAGTGAATTGAAGTTGAACATCGCCAAATGCATCAGTTTAATTAGGCCTTAATGTGAAATATAAAGTATTGTGTCTATAAGTTATTTATAGGTGGCAGCCCCCCACACCAGGCTGTCTCTCCGTCTTCTCCCTACAGGTGCTCCCGCCTGTCCAGCGCTGCCAGAGCCTTCCTCCTGCCCAGCGCTGCCAGAGTCTCCCGTCTGTCCTGAGCCGCCAGAGTCTCCCGTCTGTCCTGAGCCACCAGAGCCGCCAGTCAGCCAGGAGCCGCCAGAGCCGCCAGTCAGCCAGGAGCCGCCAGAGCCGTCAGCCAGCCAGGAGCCGCCAGAGCCGTCAGTCAGCCAGGCGATGCCGGAATCGCCCTTCACTCCGGAGCCGCCAGAGTCGTCAGCCAGCCAGGAGCCGCCAGATTCTCCCGCCTGTCCTGAGCCGCCAGTCAGCCAGGAGCTGCCAGAGCCGCCAGTCAGCCAGGAGCCGCCAGAACCGCCAGTCAGCCAGGAGCCGCCAGAGCCGTCAGCCAGCCAGGAGCCGCCAGAGACGTCAGTCAGCCAGGCGATGCCGGAATCGCCCTTCACTCCGGCGCTGCCGCAATCTCCCGTCCATTCGGGACCCGTGGCGTGGGTCCCCAGTCCAAGGTCGGCGGCGAGGGTAGCCGATCTTAAGAGGCCACGAAGGCAGACAATGAGGCGGAGATGAACTGTGGTGAAGTGGGGTCCACGTCCCGCGCCAGAGCCACCACCGCGGACAGAAGCCCACCCAGACCCTCCCCTATAGGTTCAGGTTTTGCGGCCGGAGTCCACACCTTTGGGGGGGGGGGGGTACTGTCACGTTCTGACCTTAGTTCCTTTGTTTTTTGTCTTTGTTTTAGTATGGTCAGGGTGTGAGTTAGGGTGGGCAGTCTGTTTGTTTTTCTATGTTGGGTTTTTGAGTTCGGCCTAGTATGGTTCTCAATCAGAGGCAGCTGTCAATTGTTGTCCCTGATTGAGAATCATACTTAGGTAGCCTGGGTTTCACTTTTGGTTTGTGGGTGTTTGTTTCCGCGTGAGTGTTTGGGCCACATGGTACTGTTTCGTTTTGTTCACATCGTTTATTATTTTGTATTTCAGTGTTCAGTTCGTTTCATTTAAATATCACCATGAACACTTACCACGCTGCGCTTTTGTCCGATCCTTCTTCCACCTCTGAATGCCGTTACAATTTCAGAGTTTGATGTGACTGGGTTAACTTTTGGCAGCTGTTGTTTGTTAAATCCACATTACACTCTGGTGTAGGAATAGAACCCTCAATGTTGTTTGGCTTCACTGGTTATATACAGTATGTAGAACCTTTTTTTTGTAAAGGGTTCTTTAATCTCGTCCAAAGAACTAAAAGCTCTAAATAGAGACCCAATAAACCCTTTTTTTGTAAGAGTGTGGCAAGCAGGAGAAAACCTCCCTGGATGCACGAGGACAGCCTAACCATATCACACTGCTTCTTAAAGGGACTGACAGTACTAGTCAACATAAGACAGTGCACCTTGTTAAGAGGTGATGATGTGCTGCAATGATATCAGGCGCTCGTCCACTCTTGGTTGTGTTACATTGTTGGTCAATGTAAAGAAAATATGCTGTCTGCATGGTTGTACTATATGTGTGAAATGGTTTTGTGTGTGTGTGCTTGCTTGTGTGTGTGTGTGTGTGCGTCACAGGAGGTTGGAGGCGCCTTAATTGTGGAAGATGGGCGCGTGGTAATGGCTGGAGCGGAAGGGGGAATGGTATCAAATACATCACGTGGTTTCCATGTGTTTGATACCATTCCATTTACTCCCTTCCAGCCAATAGTATGAGCCGTTCTCTCCTCAGCAGCCTCCACTGTTGTGCATGTGTGCTATGCGTGTTTGTGTGCATGCGCAATTGTGTGTGTCTGTGTGTGTGCGTGTGCGAGTGTGTGTATGTGTGTGTGGTAATGAAATTCATTATTGATCAGAACAAAATAGACTTTATATATCATTCATGCTCTCTATCAATCACAAACTGCTTAGTTCTCTAAAGCTCTTTGTTTTGGGCGAGAGTGAAAAAAAAGAAAGAACTCCAAGCAGAGCAATAATTACTGTGAGGAGATTGTTTTTTAAATCGTTCCTTTACTCCATTTTCAAGCTGTAACAAGCTTATCTGTCAAAGACAATGTCCATTGAATGAACTGCTTAATTTGAAATAGATTGAGGTTCATTTTGGTTTTAGACTGGGGATCACTCGTTTTCTTCCAGAGACGAGGGATTTCAACTTGGATAAAAATAAGACCGGACAGGGTAAGACAACAAGTCCAAATCTATGAACGAGCAGAAACATTGACGCAGAGATAAAACCCCGTGATTTGCTCTGGAGCACCACACCTCCCAGTCCTTGAGATAGTGCCATCCTCTCCATTGTATCATTTGGTAGATGTTAGAAAAAACATTTGGGGTGGATACAGACAAAAAGTAAAGAAAATAAACACAGGACGTGGTAACCTGACACAGGAAACCCAGTGAATGCTGGGAGTGAGCGGTGAACCGCACTTCCTGCATGACAACACAATGGTGAGCGGTGGCCCCAGATTCCTAAATGAGGCCGTAGTCCTGGGACGAGGAAGGGCAGCCTGTGTCCTCCGGTCCTGGGCTGATAATGGCATTCTCACACGGAGAGACGGAGGGGGCAAACTGTTCCACTTTCTCCCCACCCTTCCCTCCCTCCCTCCCTCTCTGTCATATTTTCATGATAGCCATTTCATTGTATCTGTGGCTGTACAATCTGCAGGTATGTTGCTTACCCAAATTCTTGATTCGTTGAACCAGTAGCTTGTGGACCAGCTTGTGGACAATATTACTATCATGGTGTGGAATAGGCTACTTGCTATCTCTTTTTTTAGTCTGAGTCATTAATCCAACACCTCTATTGAACAAACGTCAAAGAAACTGTAAAAAGGGCTCAATCATGTTTTACCTTAACCAGACATTATTGGAGTGGATGAATAGCCAGGGCAAATAGAAACAGTCAAATGATGCAATATCACAACAAATAAGATGTTGAGACTAAATCTCTGAACCATTGGTTGTTATCATCAGGCTGTTTTTCTTGCACCCATCCCTTTCCTGCGGAGGTAGAGGGACGGATAAAAGCCCTGCTCCCTCCCGTCAGACGGAAAATGAAAAGTAAATCTTCTCTGGTAGAGAGTGATTCATTAGGGGACTATTCAGACATATTCATGTAAGTACTGTAATTGCACATAGCCAATGTTCTGAGATTATGCAAATAGGCGCTCCCACCCACCGCGCAGGCCTAGTCTGTCAGAGTGGTGTTGTGTATCTTAATCCATTATGGAGGGCTCAGTCATTCATTGTGTTGGGTGTGTTGACTGCATTAAGCAGCCAGACTGTGTATGTTCAGACCAATGTATTAATGGTCTGTTGGCAATGATGATCATCTGGTTCTTCTTTTTAGGTGATTGTGCATAGAAAACTCCTTAAACACCTTGCTTTATAGCACTTTCCCCAGGGGGTGTATTTAGCTAGGCCAACTGCTTGGTACTGACCCTACGGTTTACAGTAATGTTTTGGCCTGGCTGGAGTTGTTCCCTGATAGATGAGGCTGTGTGTTAACTAACCAACCAGCCCATGGGGATCAGAAGCAGCAGCAGCATTGTCCATTCAGCTCTATTATCGCTGTGCCACACTGCCTCCTGTCTCCGGGGCCCGCGTCAACTACCACTTCCTCCGAGGAAGGAAACGTTCCTTACCCACAGGGCAGTGTCACAGACCCAAATAGTTCTACTTCAGCTCAAATATGCGAGAGCGAACATACCTACTGTCCTCACACAAGAGTGATGATACCCACATGTTCTCACGAATGTAACACAGACACACTTACTAACACATTCCACTTTCATTCACATAAACAAGCAAAGAATCACCCACTTGAGCAACACAAGCACTCAGACAGACATGCACACACGCCCACGCACAAGCACACACACACACACACACACACACACATACACACACACAGTGGGACTAGGATGGAGAGGGAGATCATTTGTCTCAATCTGCGGTGATGATAGTTGATCAGAGGCTAGAGGAGTGGAGTGGGAGCAGGTGGTGGTAGCGACTGTTGTAAAGAGCCCCACTAATCAGATCTGCACCACAGAGCCAGGGGAGTCCAGTGCAGAGTGGAACCACCAACCACACACTCACACTGGGTCAGCTCCCTCCACCTGGGTACCCAGCCAGACAATTAGACATAGGGGATGGCCTCCATCACCAATCAGAGACGTGGACACAGGACCCAGACCTGAGACGGAGCCGGGGATACACACCTTGAACCCTCGCTATTTTTATTTTTTATTTTATTTAACTAGGCAAGTCAGTTAAGAACAAATTCTTATTTACAATGACTGCCTGCACAGGCCAAACCCGGATGGCGCTGGGACAATTGTGCGCCGCCCTAAGGACTCCCAATCACGCCTCAAAGACTGAGATGCAGTGCCTTAGACCGCTGCGTCTCTCGGGAGCCCTCATGACTGACATTTTTAACTCGGCCTTCTTCTCTAACGCCAATAGAACTTCAGACACTATTGTGTTGTTGAAATATGCAAAATGTTCAAGTAATAGGGGTGTTCATAGGAAGTGTCATTATCTTGATTTTCCTTTTTTCTTTAGTATTCTTATGATAGGACTGGTGTTAGCGACCATAATGGCAATTATTCATCCAGTTTACAAAATGGTTTGACTCTCACTCTCGTTCCCTTGTATTGTTCTTTATTTCTTGATCACCCCTCTTCTCATGGCAACAATAGATGGTATTTTTTCTCATTCATATATATTGTATAGTGATACTGTTTCTCTCCCTCTGAGGAATTACCACTTTTCATTATGATTTCCATCCCTCCCTCCCCCCCTCTTCCTTCCTTAACCCCCCTTCTTTTTCTCTCTTTCTCTGTCTCCTAAAAGGTCAGATGTCCTCCATGGTGGAGAGAGGAAATCTGTAAAAGAGGTGAGATCTATTCATCAACCCCCTCTGTCCACCTATTGCACTCCACAATCATTATGTTCCTTTTATTCGCTCAAAATAAAGGGGACGAGAGAAGAGGGGATGGGAGAGAGGAACCTTGTGTCTGCTTTTCTTTAGAGCACATTTTAAAATCTGCTTCTATTTTTCTGTCCCTCTCTTTTCTTTTCCACTCCTCAAAGCTTTCTTTTGTGTGGGAAATAACTCCTTCAACTGGTGGTGGAGTAGTGGTCTGTGTTGACTTTCTGAAAAGTCCTCGCCCACCATCACCACACCATTTCTCCTCCGCGACCCCCCCCCCCCCCCCCCTCTCTCTCTCTCTCTTTCTCTCTCTCTCTCTCACCCCCCGCCCCTCTCTCTCTCCCTTATAGTATGAGAAGAGATCATGGCCCCCCCCCCCCCCCCCCCTCCCAGACCCCATTCACTCTCCCTCCTCCCCTAACTCAACCTCATAGCCATTGATAAAAAGGTATCTTAGGATGACAAAGGTGGCAGGTCCTCTAACATGCTCCACCTTAGGGATGTGCTGGCCTTTAGTTTCCTCTCACTTCTTGCATTGTGTCAGCCATAAAGTAACAGAGGAGACCAGGGGAGAGTGGAGAGGTCCATAAGCCCAGATTGATCCATGCAGGGTTCTATTCAGCTGCCTGGCCACTCCATTGATCCCAGCCTCTCTGCTGCGGTAAACATTTTACTCAGCTCAACTCCGCCTTGATCAATAGCCCTCCTTTAATAATGTATCTCATTGATTAGTTTGGCCTCTGAGTGAATTGATCAATTAATCTAATCGCTTTTATTTTTCATTGATGTTGAATGAGGACCAAACTGTTTAGGGTTAAACGTCTGGGCCTCTCCCAGAAATCAGAATGACTCAGAGTAAGAGCTTAGGTCTGCCCATATTTAGAGAGTTGTGCCAATGCGGTATCTGTCTCTGAACGTTCCGAGAGTGCCACTTTCTCCTCCATAGGTGATTATTTAGGCTTCTGCGTTGTGCTGTTTATTTTTGATAGTTTTCAAAACCTACGAAGATGTCCAGTGAAGCAGATATGTAATTTGTTGACACCACAACACAGTACACTCTTGGATAAAGCACTAAATAAACTTCAGTTAGTGCTAAATACGGCTGCTAGAATCCTGACTAGAACCCCAAAAATTGATCATATTACTCCAGTGCTAGCCTCCCTACACTGGCTTCCTGTCAAGGCTGATTTCAAGGTTTTACTGCTAACCTACAAAGCATTACATGGGCTTGCTCCTACCTATCTCTCTGATTTGGTCCTGTCGTACATACTGTACCTACACGTACGCTACGGTCACAAGACGCAGGCCTCCTAATTGTCCATAGAATTTCTAAGCAAACAGCTGGAGGCAGGGCTTTCTCCTATAGAGCTCATTTTTTATGGAATGGTCTGCCTACCCATGTGAGAGACGCAGACTTGGTCTCAACCTTTAAGTCTTTACTGAAGACTCATCTCTTCAGTGGGTCATATGATTGAGTGTAGTCTGGCCCAGGAGTGTGAAGGTGAACGGAAAGGCTCTGGAGCAACGAACCACCCTTGCTGTCTCTGCCTGGCCGGTTCCCCTCTCTCCACTGGGATTCTCTGCCTCTAACCCTATTACAGGGGCTGAGTCACTGGCTTACTGGTGCTCTTTCATGCCGTCCCTAGGAGTGGTGCGTCACTTGAGTGGGTTGAGTCACTGATGTGATCTTCCTGTCTGGGTTGGTGCCACCCCCCTTGGGTTGTGCCATGGCGGAGATCTTTGTGGGCTATACTCGGCCTTGTCTCAGGATGGTAAGTTGGTGGTTGAAGATATCCCTCTAGTGGTGTCGGGGCTGTGCTTTGGCAAAGTGGGTGGGGTTATATCCTTCCTGTTTGGCCCTGTCCGGGGGTATCATCGGATGGGACCACAGTGTCTCCTGACCCCTCCTGTCTCAGCCTCCAGTATTTATGCTGCATTAGTTTATGTGTCGGGGAGCTAGGGTCAGTTTGTTATATTTGCAGTACTTCTCCTGTCTTATTCGGTGTCCTGTGTGAATTTAAGTATGCTCTCTCTAATTCTCTCTTCCTCTCTTTCTTTCTCTCTCTCAGAGGACCTGAGCCCAAGACCATGCCTCGGGACTACCTGGCATGATGACTCCTTGCTGTCCTCAGTCCACCTGGCCGTGCCGCTGCTCCAGTTTCAACTGTTCTGCCTGTGATTATTATTATTATTTGACCATGCTGGTCATTTATGAACATTTGAACATCTTGGCCATGTTCTGTTATAATCTCCACCCGGCACAGCCAGAAGAGGACTGGCCACCCCTCATAGCCTGGTTCCTCTCTAGGTTTCTTCCTAGGTTTTGGCCTTTCTAGGGAGTTTTTCCTAGCCACTGTGCTTCTACACCTACATTGCTTGCTGTTTGGGGTTTTAGGCTGGGTTTCTGTACAGCACTTTGAGATATCAGCTGATGTAAGAAGGGCTATATAAATACATTTGATTTGATTTGATTTGGATACAAATTATCTGAATGTTAATCAATAAAAAGGTCTGTTAAATTCACTGCTATATCTTGCTTGTTTACAGCGGGTCATTTCAGAGGGAACTGTGAGAACTGTCAGAGGCACTCTGGTATTGCTACATCACTAGCATTTAGAGAAAAAAAGGTGCTAAAACCTGGCTGAACATAATCACATGAGAGACTTTCTCATGAATCCAATATATTAGCAACTCTGGAGAACCAGATGAGCCAGTAGCAAAGAATTGGTTTGGGAAGTAGAATTTGACACCCTGCGGAGGGAATGGGATCACGTGAGCTAGTATTTTTTTATTTTCACAGTATCAGTACATTTTCTACTTGCGATGGGAGGGAGGTATATTGGGTGTTGTGTTAGCTGTTGTATTGGTGATGTGCGATGATTAGGCTGTATCTGCCACCAGCGTCCCCTGTCCCCCTGATGGGCTTCAAGGGCATTGGCTATCAGTATTACAGAGGTAGGGGCCTTCTCTCCACCCTGCGCATCTCATTACCACGCCTAATTATCCTGACCAATCCCTGTGGATGTGTATGTGTGTTTATCTCTGTTTATAACACACACACACACACACACACACACACACACGTGATTCAAATAAGGGATCGACAGACAACCTATGTGTCCCTGTCCCTGTGAATGGGAATATTTACGAGAGGCGTATTAGAAATCAACGGGGGTATCAGAGTGGGAGGAGGGAGGGGGAGGGAAGGAAGGCGAGTGGATGACCTTGTAGAGACACATCTGTCACAGAAGCCTCCTTACAGACCTTTGCTGCATGGCTAAAAGTGGGCCACTATGACACCAGAGGGACCCAGGAGAGACCAAGGCAGCAGCTCAAATACCAGAGGAACTCCCCGTCCTCCTTCTCTCTCTCTTTAATACACACAAACACATACAATCCTTCCCTGAAGATATCATTTTCATCTGCCTGTGTTTGGGTAAGGTTTAGTAGTTTCCCCTCTCCTCCCTCCAGACATACAGATGTAGGATCTTAATTTGAGCCAGTTTGCTACAGCAGGAAAATAGACTGGATTATACCTAATGGACATTTTTGTAGGGGTTGATACATTTTTCGTTGGGGCAAATCAAGTCTGAAATGTCAAAGTGGAAATTACAAATTTGGCCTTTTTAAAACTCAAATACACTTCAAGTTTGTAAAAGAGTGATAAAATGAAGATCCTACATCTGTAGCGACGGACTATCCTCATGGCAATCACCCACTGATCAGATGGGATCACCGTCGTCATGGTGAGGGCTATCTCATTAAAGTTTCATCTCCAAGCCTCCAACCTGTCAAAGATGATGTGATTGAGCCTCCCCTCTGTCCCCCTCCTTCCTCTGCCCAATGAAAATGGTCTGATGATCACTGTCACGTCGCTCATCCATTCTTTGCCCACTGTTCCAGAACACAGGTGTGAAGCATAAGACTGCATGCGGATGCTCCGAGGAGCTGAGGTTTTCCTCTGGTACAATCCTCTCTTCACGCTAACGTCATGCATTTTCCCCAATGGCTAGATCATTTAAAATCTCCACAACTGTCGCATTAGCAACAGCTAGGATGGAGCCGGTGGAAGGTGTTGTCTTGATCATTGTCTGTGTTGTTGTTGAAATGAACAGCAAGGAGAGAGCAAGTAGTATTTCATAGGATTCTGAAGTCAGGAACCAAAAGCCAATAGGAGGAGGGGATTTCTTGGCCTCCTGTCTCATGATCTCATCCTTCTAAGTCTGGAGGGTTACGGAGGGTTGTGGTCCAACACCAAACGCGCACGCGCGCGCACACACACACACACACACACGCGCGCACGCATATGCACACACGCACACACGCACACACACACATTGGTTGTAGAAGTAGAAATATGCATGTCTGTGTTTGTGTGGAGATAGAAAGCGCTAATTGTGAAGGATGTGGTGGGTTGAGATAAGGTTATCTACATGCATTTAAACGTCTGAGAGGGGAGGCCAGTGCTAGCAGTCAGAATTAGATTGATTAGTGGAGCCACTTTTGGGCACACACTGCTATTTAAAGATACCCTTTGCTGAGACCCCAGCCTCTCAGCCCTCTCCGCTGTTACAGCTCCCTCCCCGCCCCCCTGGTCCCTTAGCCACCCCCGGTCTGCAGACGTGACAGCCGATAGTGCCACAGGTTGTCACTCACAGGGTAACGGACTGGGCACTGCATGGCTGTGATAGTACTGGAGATACCTTCTACTCACTAATAAGAACCTTTCGGTATATATTTTACATTTAGGATCTAAATACCTGTATATTTACAATGTGGATCAAAATATCTGTATGTGTAGCAGAGTGTAGCCAAAAGGTTTTCAATTCTGTTGACCCCCACCACATATTCCACAACTCCCAGACAGAAAAGTCTTACTGAGTCTGACCTAAAATGTCATCATTCATCATTTATCTGTCAGTTTTCTGAAATAATTTAAAATACTTGACAATCCCCCAAAATCCTCCTGTTAGGATCCTCCATTAGCCAAGCATTAGAAACAAATGAACTATTCTCAGTTGAATAGCCTCCCAGAGGAAGTATGGGAAAATCCGCTATTAGGCAGGAGTTAAGTGCCTATTGGGGAGCTTGAGATGGAATCCAGACTAATAAAGGGATACTCAACCATCGGAACGTCTGCTGAATGTCTGAGAAGATAACCTAATTAAGAGAACATAGTGTCATATTACGGCTAATCAATTAATAGGTTTTAGACCTCAAGTTACTGTCATTCCTGAATGGGACAAATTGTGTGTTTGTATGTGTGAGTTTGTGCGTCTGTAGCCTATATTTGTACATGATATTGGGTAGTGATAGTGTGTAAACAGATGAGAGATAAATAACCTCTGCACTATGATCCTCATCATGGCCAGTACTCTTGTACTCCAGGGCTTCCCTCTCCTCTGGATTTGGCTCCTCTCTGCAAAGAACACTCTGCTTCCAAACTATTTGGGGCGTCGTGTCTCAAACGAGCTCAGCCAATTCAAACCAGAGCTCCATGTCTCCTCTGCCTCACAGCACGGCCATCCTTTCCAACTTTCGAGCAGTGAAAAGTGAGAGGGATGGCGAAACAGCGTCACGGACCGAACCAGGCGGAGACTCAAAATAAACTCACGCGGGCTTGGCTGAATATGGACTCCATCTCTGTTTATTTTAACCAGAGTGTGCATGGGAGCCCAGTGATGAAATCAAAAAAGGGAGGAAAAAAGTAAACAGGGTTGAACAGGTCATTGTATTTGGTTGGGGGTTGCCGTGGTAACACGGTGCATGGATATTGTGGGAGAGGAATGCAGCCCTTCTGCCTGCGGTTTGGAGGGGAGGTTAACACTTCTCTTTCTCAACTGCTGAACGGCGCTGCAACATCTGGGGAGAGGAGAGAAGAGATGGAGCTTTAATTAACCACACTCGGGGATGAAAGGAATACTGGTTGACCATCAGGGAAATTGTTGGAAAACAAGTACAATATGTAATTGCCCAGGTCTGTTGAATATTGTGGTCCCAATTGTTTTTGTTGTTGTGTTGTTCTCACCAACAACCCAGAGGAGAGAAAGAAGGACTTTCTGAGGGGCAGGAGATGAACATAAAGAATGAATATGGGAAGGGAAGGGACTAGGACATTTTGGGGGGTTTTACCATGGCTTTCCATTCCCTCCTGGTGTATGTCTATCAGATCCTACCAGGGACATGGGGTTGAGTGAGATTAAGCAGGCCGCTGAGGTGCTGTACACTTAATTAATACTGTAGCGTCCTTGTCATCTAGGGCAGTGGTTCCCAACCTTTTTTGGTTATTGTACCACCAACTGAATTTAGCTCTGCCCTGAAGTACCCCCTCATGTGCATTTTACTAGTAGGCCTATGGTCTCATGAGTCTTATCAAGTACCCCCTGTGGATAGACCAATATCCCTCAGAGGTCCTAGTATCCCTGGTTGGGAACCACTGATCTAGGGCATGTCATTATTTCCCTCATTCTTCAATACAAGTGTATACTGTATATTACAGTCAAGCCCACTTGACTTCTAGAAGTGCCACTTACTTCCTGAATGTTTTAATACCATACTCAACAACAGAGTCACAAGAATATTAAAAAAAACTCAGAATGTCCCAAAATGTCCCATTTTCAGGACCCTGTCAAAAAAAGTTCAAATCCAAATAACTTCACAGATCTTCACTGTAAAGGGTTTAAACTCTGTTTCCCATGCTTGTTCAATTAACCATAAACAATTAATGAACATGCACCTGTGGAACGGTCGTTAAGACACTAACAGCTTACAGATGGTAGGCAATTAAGGTCACCATTATCAAAACTTAGGACACTAAAGAGGCCTTTCTACTGACTCTGATAAACACAAAAAAAAAGATGCCCAGGGTCCCTGCTCATCTGCGTGAACGTGCCTTAGGCATGCTGCAAGAAGGCATGAGGACTGCAGACGTGGCCAAGGCAAAAAATTGCAATGCCCGTACTGTGAGACGCTTAAGACAGCGCTACAGGGAGACAGGACAGACAGCTGATCATCCTCGCAGTGGCAGACCATGTGTAGCAAGACCTGTGGGACAGGTACAGGATTGCAACAACAATCAGGAATGAACAAATCCTCTGTCGGTGCTCAGACTGTGCGCAATAGGCTGAGAGAGGCTGGACTGAGGGCTTGTAGGCCTGTTGTAAGGCAGGTCCTCACCCGACATCTCCGGCAACAACGTCGCCTATGGGCACAAACGCACCGTTGCTGGATCAGATAGGACTGTCCAAAAGTGCTCTTCACTGAGGAGTTGCGGTTTTGTCTCACCAGGGGTGGTGGTCGGATTCGCGTTTATCGTCGAAGGAATGAGCATTACACCAAGGCCTGTACTCTGGAGCAGGATCAATTTGGAGGTGGAGGGTACGTCATGGTCTGGGGCGGTGTGTCACAGCGTCATCGGACTGAGCTTGTTGTCATTGCAGGCAATCTCAACGCTGTGCGTTACAGAGAAGACATCCTCCTCCCCCATGTGGTACCCTTCCTGCAGGGTCATCCTGACATGACCCTCCAGCATGACAATGCCACCAGCCATACTGCTCGTTCTGTGTGTGATTTCCTGCAAGACAGGAATGTCAGTGTTCTGCCATGGCCAGCGAAGAACCCGGATCTCAATCCCATTGAGCACGTCTGGGACCTGTTGTATAGGAGGCTGAGGGCTAGGGTCAATCTCTTCAGAAATGTCCGGGAACTTGCAGGTGCCTTGGTGGAAGAGTTGGGTAACATCTCACAGCAAGAACTCATCCATGAGGAGGAGATGCACTGCAGTACTTAATGGAGCTGGTGGCCACACCAGAAACTGACTGTTACTTTTGATTTTGACCCTCCCTTTGTTCAGGGACACATTATTCCATTTATGTTAGTCACATGTCTGTGGAACTTGTTCAGTTTATGTCTCAGTTGTTGAATCTTGTTATGTTCATACAAATATTTACACATTTGCTAAAAATCAACGCAGTTGACAGTGAGAGGACGTTTCTTTTTTGCTGAGTATATTTTCAATCGTATAACAATTAGAGAATTGGTTTAGATTTCTGAGGGACAGTGGGGTTGAGACACAGGGAGGAAGGAGGGAGGGAGAAGCCAATTTGGTGAAGAATGGTGTTTGGGAGAGCCTGGCTGTGGCCTGTTGATAAGAGGCTCTTATTCTCCTCTGTTCATGACAGAATTCAGCCTGGTCTCATAGACTAGATGTAGCATAGTAAACAAAAACCCGAGCTGCACAAATTAGTGTGCTATGCTATGTTTGGTATGGTTGCATGAGACATAAGGTTGCTTAAGGCAAAAATGTAAGGAGGGTGGGTGGGTTGGTGTATAATGCTAACCTCTAGCAACCAAGAGTCACTTTTTTTGCGCTCCCCAAAAAGACATGTCCTCTTAAAACTGCTTATAACACAACATTCTAACAACATACATGTGTTACTTAGACTTATTAAGGAAAGGTCCAGGATGGAGGGGGGCATGACTTTAAAAATGGCGGAGATATTTCAATTTTAAATTCATATTAAGTCTTCCAGTGTTAACCTAACTCCTAACGCTGACCTTAACCCCTAACCCTTACACTAGCCTAGCTAATATTAGCTACCTAGCTAACGTTAGCATTCACCACCTTGCTAATGTTAGCCTAAACAAATTGGAATTCGTAACATAGCATATTTATTTCAAATTTGTAATATATTGTACCAATTGGAACTCGTAACATATCATACTAATTGTAATTGTAACTTACCATACGAAAAGTATGACGGACAAATGAGTAGATAACGTACCAAATGTAATATATCATACTAATTTTAGTGTTCAGATTTTTGTTTACTATGTTACGTCTACCCCGAGTCCAGGTTGCAGAATGGGGAGGGAGGCCTTGTCTCTGGCCCCATTAGCAGCCAGGCCTACAAGCCCCTGCCTTTTCACCAGCAGTTGCCTTCAATGGGGGGCTGAAATGGAAATGGCTCCTTAGCCCAAGATTACCCGATTGAAAGGGTAGCTGTCATGGGAAGGATGAGGCCCCGGTGAAGGGGAGGGACTGTGGGGGAGGGATGGAGGAAGAAGGGAGGAGGGGGAGTGAGCGATTTTGGTCCTGTCTCTCTGTCGAGAGGAACGTGTTTCTGTGAGATTAAACCAGGAGAGAGTGTTTATTAAAGCCATGTAGAGGAAGAGAGAGAGAGAGCATGCGAGTGGGAGAATTTGAGAGATGAGAGGAGGAGGAGGAGTAAGAGGGGATGAAGGAGGGGGACCAGGGGAAGAATAGAGTACAGCGCCAGAAGAATGAGTGTGGCGACAAGGAGCCCGCCTCTCTCTTTTATTCAGACTGTTTTTCTCTCTTTGTTTATTTGTTGTTTTTTTTGCTTCATGTTCCATGCAGAGCCAGTGGAGAGCTCCACAAATCTTCTCCCTCCATGGAGATCCCTGCCATCTTCTCTATGCACTGCTCTGGCCTATTCAGGAAAACAATACTCCTGCCTTTATTTGTCTTAAGAGCTCGCTCTCTCTATCTCTGAAATAAAAGTTTAGCATTGTGTTCTAGGATAATTATGTAGGAGTTTTTTCCTGCTAATCTACAAGCTTCATGTCATTCAGTGTGTCTTCTATCTCTGCTGGGCTGATGTATGCAACCCCCTGCATGGCCTCGCACCCCACCACATGAGAAAGAGCCACATTGCATTACAGTCCTGCCCAGTCCCTGCCAGGGATGCCCCAGACCCCATGCAGCACCTGTTAAGAGCCCCTCTGGGACCAGACCACAGTGCCATATGACTGACTTTATGGAACCTATTATTAGTGTTTATGCACTGGCACTTACTCGGACGACAAGCTTCTTGTCTCTCCCTATGTGCAGTGAAGCGGCTAAAGCCGCGCTTGCACGTTATAATGTTATGGTTATGTTTCTTTTCTCAATCGTTAACTCTATGGCAATTTTACAGGGTTTTAATTGAGTTGTAATTTTGACTAAATGAAAGCATGTACGGGTTTAATATTGCTTGCACATTGGATCTAATTGAAAACAGGCACATGACTTCCATGCTTGACAAAGCCTTAGGTATCAAAGGGCCATGCAGAACAGTTGCAAATCATTTGCCCAATTTGTTTTTCATATTTGTTATTTGACAGTTTCCCGGTTTACAGATTTTTCACGTCTATTTGAACATGTTTAAGGTGAGAAATGGGATCACCACACACAAAGTCTATAGACAAGCAAATACACACATGTCACATGGGTATACAGACACACAACATTTTGGATTGCACTGTGCACGATCACATTACCTCATCTATCATGAATTTCAGAGGCCAGAAAGCTGACATGCATGCAATTGTTATTTTAAATGGCCGTCTGTGAAAGCTGGCCCCGAGGTCTGCGGAGCCACTCACCCAGTTGGGTTGGGAGGAAGGGGCTGAGGAGGATGCATGGGGGCAGGTGGTGCATTAGGAGCACGAGGGTTAAAATATTTCCTTTCTTCTGAGAAATCTATTGCCCTAAATTATTTGTTACACCATCGCCTCTTTAACATTTTGTCCACCAACAGTCTTTTGTTTCAGATATACACTACCGGTCAAAGGTTTTAGAACACCTACTCATTCAAGGGTTTTTCTTTATTTGTACTATTTTCTACTTTGCAGAATAATAGTGAAGACATCAAAACTATGAAATAGCAGATATGGAATCATGTAGTAACCAAAAAAGTATTAAACAAATCAAAATATATTTTATATTTCAGATTCTCCAAATAGCCACCCTCTGCCTTTATGACAGCTTTTCACACACTTGGCATTCTCTCAACCAGCTTCACCTGGAATGCTTTTCCAACAGTCTTAAAGGAGTTCCCACATATGCTGAGCACTTGTTGGCTGCTTTTCCTTCACTCTGTAGTCTGACTCATCCCAAACCATCTCAATTTGGTTTAGGTCAGGGGATTGTGGAGGCCAGGTCATCTGATGCAGCACTCCATCTCTCTCCTTCTTGGTGAAATAGCCCTTACACAGCCTGGAGGTGTGTTGGTTCATTGTCCTGTTGAAAGCAAATTATAGTCCTACTAAGCACAAACCAGATGGGATGGTGTATCGCTGCAGAATGCTGTGGTAGCCATGCTGGTTAAGTGTTCCTTGAATTTTAAATAAATCACTGACAGTGTCACCAGTAAAGCACCCCCACACCATAATACCTCCATCTCCATTCTTTACGGTGGGAAATACACATGCGGAGATCATCCATTCACCCACACCACATCTCACAAAGACAAGGAGGTTGTGACCAAAAATTGGCAATTTGGACTCCAGACCAAAGGACAAATTTCCACCAGTCTAATGTTCGTTGCTCATGTTTCTTGGCCCAAGCAAGTCTCTTCTTATTATTGCTTTCCTTTAGTAGTCATTTCTTTGCAGCAATTCGACCATGAAGGCCTGATTCACACGGTCTCCTCTGAACAGTTGATGTTGAGATGTGTCTGTTACTTAAATTTCTGAGGCTTGTAACTCTAATGAACTTATCCTCTGCAGCAAATGTAACTCTAGGTCTTCCTTTCCTGTGGCGGTCCTCATGAGAGCCAGTTTCCTCACAATGCTTGAGGGTTTTTGCAACTGCACTTGAAGAAATCTTCAAAGTTCTTTACATTTTCCGTATTGACTGATCTTCATGTCTTAAAATAATGATGGACTGTCGTTTCTCTTTGCTTATTTGAGCTGTTCTTGCCATAATATGGACTTGGTCTTTTACCAAACAGGGCTTTCTTCTGTGTACCCCCTCCCCTCTACCTTGTCACAACACAACTGACTGGCTCAAATGCATTTAGAAGGAAAGAAATTCCACAAATTAACTTTTGACAAGGCAAACCTGTTAATTGAAATGCATTCCAGGTGACTGACTACCTTATGAAGCTGGTTGAGAGAATGCCAAGAGTGTGCAAAGCTGTCATCAAGGCAAAGGGTGGCAACTTTGAAGTATCTGAAATATAAAATATATTTTGATTTTTTAACACTTCTTTGGTTTCTACCTGATTCCATATGTGTTATTTCATAGTTTTGATCTCTTCACTATTTTTCTATAATGTAGAAAATAGTCAAAACAAAGAAAAACCCTTGAATGAATAGGTGTTCTAAAACTTTTGACCGGTAGTGTAAGTGATTGCATTGGTATGTTTGTAGGTCATTTGATCAGATGTCATAAATGTATCCCTTGTTACCATCTCTCTGCAGACAGTCCACACTTGGATGGCTAATGTGTGTGTGGGAGAATATTTAATCTCTGTACAGGCACTATGCCAGGAGCTGCAGACACCCACCCTCCACTCCCCTTCCCCTCCTCGTCCCCTCCTCTCTCACGTTCTACACCCCAGGTTAATTAAACTTCCCCATCTTCCTTAAAGTATGCTTTTAAACAAAGGGCAACATGTCATTTAATTAAGTTTAAGTCCTCATAATGATGGACTGATACAGTATGTGTGTGAGTTCTTGCATTTACGGCCACGTGTGTGTGTGGAATGGAGGGTGTCTGTGTGCGTGTGTGCTTGCATGCATATATGTGCGTGTGTGTGTGTGTTTGCATATGTGTGTGTACATGTGTGATTATTTGGGTTTATGCTGTAAAACAGTGTAGGAATTCGGAAGTCACTTATCAATGAAGTCTATTGAAACACTTCCTGACATATCTGTAACAACATGTCTGAACCTGATCTAGTGTACTGCACTGTGCTGGGCTGTACTGTACTGTGCTGTACTATGCTGTGATGTGCTCTGCTGTGCTGTACTGTACTGTACAGAAGAGGAGAGGAGAGGAGCCATAAAAGCCCTGTCTCTGGTTTCCTCCGTTCATAGCCTGCAGGCCACAGTCTACATTCCTCTGCAATGATGCATAATACTGAGGATCCATGAGGTTAAGTGTGAACGGAGCAGGCTGCCTTGCGGCACTCATCAGATACAGTAGGGAGGGGTTACTCACACCAGTTACCAGGGCAACTTCAACTTGGTCCAATGTAACGAGAAGAGCCTCTCCCCCTCTCTTCTCCTCTTAGTCACTCTTTTATTTCTTCCTCTCTTCTCCTTTCCTCCGTTCCTGTCCTCACTCCCTCTTCCCTCCCTCCTTCCCTCTGTTCCTCCCTCCCTCCCTCCGTACCTCCCTCCCTCCATTACTCTCTCCCTTCCTCCCCCCATGGCTGTGTGATTTATATGGAGTGAGCCTTCCTCTTTCTCTCAGGGTGAGACTGTGCTTTGGGCAGCCAGCCAGAGGGCCTTCATTAATTGGATGTCAGTAATCTGGTCACCTTGAGAGATAGTTAAAAGGGCAACACTCTATTAGCTTTGGTTTATGGTGAGCAAATTAACACGTGCACACACACACACACACATACTTGGGCAAACACACACACACACACACAAAATGGTGCTAAATCATATTTAGATATTGTATATTATAGCAACACTTCACAATGGTGACCTATATTTCTAAAATGATAATGATACAACTTTGTTTAAAATGGGTTTAAAATGTGTAGGTTGAACTTTGTTGGTTAGCTACCTGCAGAGTCCTGCAGGGTGGTATGGTAACGTCATGATTTGGGATTATGTTTCATTGACAATCTGACAGCACAGTTGCAATCACCAATGCTCTGGATAACATGAAAACAGCCTAACCAGCCCTGCTAGGGTGAGTAAAAGGGTCAGAGTAGGGTGTTCTCTCATTATGTGTCTGGAAGTACATAGCAAGCAAGCCAATGTTAGCCAGTTTGCTTGATTGCTCGACTGCCATCGTGAAATGCGAAACACTCTGAATTTACAATAATTTACAAATGGACAATCTGACAGCACAGTTGCAGTCACCAATGCTTTGGATAACAGAACAGCCTAACTAGCTCTGCTAGGGCAAGTAATGTTCAGTGATCTGTTCTCTCATTTGTGTCTGGAAGTAGCTAGCAGGTTAGTTGGGTGCTTGACTGCTGCTGTTAGTACAGAACCCTCAGATCAACCCTTAAAGAGATGGATGGGGCTAAATCTTAAGAGGGTGTGAACGATGCTGATTGGGTGTAGACAAAGAAGGGCTCTCCAGTAGTAGTACCAAAAGATTCAAAGGCGGTTTATTATCTTACAAAGCAGAATTACTTTCCCATTGTTCCTCAACTGTTGTGTATGATATACCATTTAGTAGCTCTGAGTCTCTACTTTTATCGAAAAAAGACCATTTCAAATTTTGCTACATACAGTATGACCGATTTGAGCCTGTTGGTCACATTTTGTATCGGTGAAAATAACAGTCATCACTGAATCTACTGACCAAGAGTGAATTTTGACATTATTTATACAGTAATATCATTAATTTATAGCAATGACACTTCTTTAGAATGAACCTGCTCATAAAACATGGCGTTTGTACTAGCACAGACACTGATGGCCAATTAGCTTCTTCTAACCCTGCACTAGATTGGAAAACTAGCACATGGAGATGCTAAGCTTTTTTTCCCAAATTGTGGGTGGATTCATATCGTCTTGGATTGTTTCCTTTTCCAGAGTTTTCCTTTGCCTGTCTTTTTTCATGTTTACACTACCTTTCAAACATTTGGGGTCACTTAGAAATGTCCTTGTTTTTGAAAGAAAAGCAAAAAAAAAAAAGTCCATTAAAATGACATCAAATTGATCAAAAATACAGAACAATATTTTTCACATGGAATAGCCTTCATTTCTCAGAACAAGAATAGACGAGTTTTAGAAGAAAGTTCTTTGTTTCTGGCCATTTTGAGCCTGTAATTGAACCCACAAATGCTGATGCTCCAGATACTCAACAGGTCTAAAGAAAGCCTGTTTTATTGCTTCTGTAATTAGCACAAAAGTTTTCGGCTGTGCTAACATATTTGCAAAAGGATTTTCTGATGATCAATTAGCCTTTTAAAATGATAAACTTGGATTAACTAACACAACGTGCCATTGGAACACAGGAGTGATGGTTGCTGATAATGGCTTCTGTACGCCTATGTAGATATTCCATAAAAAATCTGCAGTTTCCAGCTACAATAGTCATTTACAACATTAACTTCTTAGTGATCCCTTCGCGCGCCAATCCCGTTAACGGGATTGATTTGACAACACCCAGTGAAATAGCAGTGCGCCAAATTCAAAAACAGTAATACTCATAATAATAATTCATAAATCATACAAGTGTTATACATCAGTTTAATGATGAACTTCGTGTTAATCCAGCCACAGTGTCAGATTTCAAAAATACTTTACAGTGAAAGCAAACCATGTGATTATCTTTGTGCACACTTTTCATCCAGACGTGAAAATAGTGCCCCCTAGCCTTAATGTCAACACTGTATTTCTGATCAATTTTATGTAATTTTAATGGACATAAAATGTGCTTTTCTTTCAAAAACAAGGACATTTCTAAGTAACCCTAAACTTTTGAACGGTAGTGTATATGAATAGCTGTGGTTTTTTTGTATTGTTCTCGGCCACTCAATTAGCTTGAGTATCTGTCTAGTTATTTCAGAGGGGTGGGAGGTGGGGGGACTGGAGACTTGGGGTGTATGTGGACCAGATGTTTGTGCCCAGATGAGGGATGGAGGGGGTTATGGGGAGGGGTTAGGGAGTAGGGGGTAGGATGGGTGGACTACAGAAAGGGGAACGTGCCTGGTTTCAATTAGGCGGGGGGGGGGGGGGGGGGGGGGGGGGGCAGCTTTGGACTGCTGTAAAAAAAAAAGGAGACAGTTAGTTAAAAATGAGACGGAGGACAGTCAGGTGATGCGGGGGAAAAGATTGTCAAGTGCACATCTTCCTCTCTATGCTATGTGAATAAGATAAGCCACCCTGAATCCATACACAGGTGAGGTTAATAAGGCAGTAATACAGGATATTTGCTGGACTAAAGTCATTTTTAATTGATGATGGGTTTACATATTTCCTACCCAGGGTGTGGCTGCAGTATGTGATCTCTGTGCATAATAAATGTTTAAATCAATTTAAAAGCTTAATTTTTGGGGAACAATGATGTAATCTCTGTCCTAGGCATACAGTAGAGGGAACCAAAGAAAAAGTGTCTTGTTGCACAGGGAATAGAGAAGGTTCGGACTGACTTTGCAACTTACTAGTGCAACCCGGAAAACACATTACTGGACATGTGCTACAATAGAAAAGCATGGTGTTATGTACTAACAGTATAGCGTTAATTGCTTAGTTACTAAAACATACTGTATGTGCTAGTGGACAATAACATCTGCAATTCATATTATGCTACAGCATTGTCTTATTTCAAAATATGATGCTAAAGAAAACAATCAGTACATCAATATTGACACAAAAACCTGGTACGTCATCCAAACAAGGTGATATGTAATAATTTTATCTTAATTATATTTATTAATGATCACTAAGAATGTATTCACAATTATTGCATGGTGACACAATACACAATACACCCACACATAACACCAATGTGTAAAAATTTAAGGTATAACAAAATAGATGACAACCTAGTCTTGGTCATATTGATCTGTTGGTTTGGACTTTGACCATCATCTCATTAACATGGTTGTGTTAAAACATATGTAAGTGTATTGACAGAGGAGCAAAGGACCAGACTGCTGAGACGAGGGGCCCCAGACCAGGTAAGTCGGTAATTAGGATTATATGTCTTCTTTAAATGACCCTGTCTCTCAGGCCTTCCACATTTAGACCCCTATAGAGTTACACAAGATTCAAAGCACTTTTCCATCTTTACCCACTAATACATTTCTGAAATTGTGCATGGTTCCCCTGTCCCTGGAACACTTCATCCCACTCCAGAAGGGGGGTTTGGGATGCAAGCCAGTCAGCCAGTTATCCACTTTTTGCCTTTACTGTGTATTCATTTGTCTCTTCAATTAGCTTTTTGGGAAATTCTGTATATTCTGTCTCTAAAAGGGCCAGAGAGGGGGATTTTGTCTGTGTTATTTTTATTTCTGTTATCACTTTAACCAGAGTATAGAAGCACGATGTCATGTTACTGAATAGCTTTGGTGTCTCCTCTACTTTTGACACAACAGGCCTGTGTCCAATCCAGAGATCTTCCCCCTGACCTTTGACCCTGAAATCCTGTAAGGAAAGGAAGAGAAAGGCATTGGTCTCAGCAGAGGGAGCGGCAGAAGGGGGTGGCTGTCTATAGCTGCTGACGGAAAGTTGTTTTTTTCTCCATTTTTTTTGCTTCTTCTTGAGACTAACTTTATTCTAAACACTTGAATATCTTCCACATGTGCAAGCAATTAAGTTTCACGACTGACTCTGGGTGGGAGAGACACATACACATGCACACACAAACGCATGCACACACACATTCACTTTAACAACAACATATTTACATAGTTAGAGATTAAGATGACACTCTGGCTCTCTGATGGCTTCAGGATCTTTCATCTATACAGGTCCAGTTTAAGTGAACTTACAGTGGTTTAATTGTTTCAAAAGAGTTACAGCATCTTGTTAACTTCTGGAAAAATGTTGGCAGCTAAAAGATTCAACGCCTTTCTAAGGACAACCCACCTATAAATAACTGTAAAAGTCACTTTGAAAACTTCTTGCCATTATAGAAATGTACTGCTGTAGCCTTGCTCAAAGTTGGTTGGCAAGCACCTCAACCAAACAGCAAATAAATAAAAGTTTAACTGTCCATAAAGAACCAGGGATAGATTGCCGTAGAATTTCAACAGAGATTTGATTTGTAACTTTTTATTTCTCACATCATGTCGCTCTTCACGGGACATCACTGTTGATTCAGTTAAAAGTCAACTTACGGAACTACCGTGAATGCATTCTAATAATGTATGTTATTTTACATCTTTTGCCGATTTTAGGAGCAAATCGAAGACCCTTGGAACATTTCCAATACTTTATTATTGTACACGTGATACTTTTGGTCACAGTGCTACCTGGCCTGTGATAGTTTACCTTAGAGTAGATTGATCCAACTATATGCATAGCTCAAACAGACCTTAAAATCCTCAAACCAATGACATGTCACCTTACACCTTGGCCAGTGAGCTACTGAGGTAGCCCCTACTCACATCAACAAGCCCCATGCTCCACCACCAAATTAAATCAGCGTGGAGAAAAAAAAACAGAAATCTGTTTCCTCTGAAGAGCCTATTTATTTGCTCTCTGAGAAGGGTCGTCCAGGCAGAAATGGCTGGGAGAAGCCTCAACTGGTGTGTCCTGGAAAGACTTCCTCGGAACCAAGTGAGATGAAGGACATTCCTCAATGGCCTATGCCGCTTATTATTAAGCCAATGGCTTAATCAAGTAGGTCAGGTTTTCAGACTCTCCATTGAGTCATCTATTGTAGAGTGACATTGCTCACAAATACTTACAGCGACAATATTCCATGCACTACTGTATTTGCACAACCAGCTTGGATCATCAGAATCAGAACACCAAGCAGTGGGTGGGTGGCAAGAGCAGGTTGGTTACAGATGTCTACATAGATTACTGATGATAAATGTGTCCGTCCAGATTTAAGGCTCTCCCTTTCATCAATCTACCCCCAAACAAACCCCTCCGCTAATAAATAGTTGCCACTGGTTCCGAGCAAGCACTGACATTTATACCTTTGAGAGCCGTTGGCCATTAGTGTGTGGTTGCCTTCACATGCGCTCCACATTAACAACAATTTAGTTCATTAGTTAACAGTGTTTTGTATACCAAGGGCTAATTCATTAAGTGGATGTCAGGCAGACATGTGGTGGCTTTTATTTAATTATCTTGTGCACTTTTGCCCCTCTCTCAGTTGTAGTGTCCATTGACTGTGATGTTGTGTTGCACTTCGGTGAAATTGCAACGGCCAATAAATTCAGAGGAACCGCCTTGTATCCTAATGTCTTTATTAACTTTTGAATTCCTAACAGTAGTCTATTTCTGAACATGTACCCTTTCTATACAATATAACGCAACCTGATGAAAGCCATGTTCCGTAGGGAATTTGACATGCCCAAAAAAATCACTGTGGTAGCGTTGGTGATAATGATTTGAAAAATTATAAACGCTCACGTTGAATGTAATTTAAAAGCAATTATAGGATCACTAACTTTTTCAATCCAATCCACCTAGAGTAGGTGTTGAATGCCATATCTTTGGAAATGTTGGCCAATGGAATAATTAAAGGAAGTGTAGCACTTATTTCTCAATGCCAGAAATGCATATATTAGTAACTTAGACCTCTTTGGGCTGAGATCCCGCTAACGGGATCGATATGACAACAGCCAGTGAAAGTCAGGGTGCCAAATTCAAAACAACAGAAATCCCATAATTAAAAATCCTCAAACATACATGTATTTTACACCATTTTAAAGATACACTTCTTGTTAATCCCACCACAGTGTCCGATTTCAAAAGGCTTTGCAGCGAAAGCAAACCAAACGATTATGTTAGGTCATAGCCAAGTCACAGAAAAACACAGCCATTTTTCCAGCCAAAGAGAGGAGTCACAAAAAGCAGAAATATAGATCACATTAATCACTAACCTTTGATGATCTTCATCAGATGACACTCATAGGACTTCATGTTACACAAAACAAATCCAAACTCACGACGCGCGTGCAAGTCCAGCGGAAAGTACGGACGAAAAGTCCAAAAAGTTATATTACAGGTCGTAGAAACATGTTAAACGAAGTATAGAATCAATCTTTAGGATGTTTTTATCATAAATCTTCAATAATGTTCCAACTGGAGAATTCCTTTGTCTGTAGAAATGCAATGGAACAGAGCTCGCTCTCACGTGAACGAGCGTGGTCAGCTCATGCCACTCTGCCTGAGCCCTGACTCATTCCCCTCTCATTCACCCCCACTCCACAGTAGAAGCATCAAACAAGGTTCTAAAGACTGTTGACATCTAGTGGAAGCCTTAGGAAGTGCAACATGACCAATTTGACAGTGTGTATGCGATAGGCCAAGAGTTGAAAAACTACAAACCTCAGATTTCCCACTTCCTGGTTGGATTTTCTCTCAGGTTTTTGCCAGCCATATGAGTTCTGTTATACTCACAGACATCATTCAAACAGTTTTAGAAACTTCAGAGTGTTTTCTATCTAAATATACGAATAATATGCATATCTTAGCTTCTGGGACTGAGTAGCAGGCAGTACTCTGGGCACCTCTGGGCACCTTATTCATCCAAGCTACTCAATACTGCCCCCCAGCCATAAGAAGTTAGAGCACCCCAATAAAACAGTGTAAAACTACAAACTCTTGAATCAATTGTTATAATATTATAATGTAGTTCTAAAAGTTGGGTTTGAGGTTTTTTCCAAATCAGCTTTAACTTCAGAAAAACGGCTATCAACAATGGAAGGCGTGATTCAGCAAGAAGTTGCTTCTCAAGGTATATGCTATACCTACCATCAAGGTGGCTTCTAAAGCATCTCAAACCACCAGCACCACCAGCAGAGACCCAGCATTATCATGGGCTTCAGTGAGCATGGAAGTCAACCGGGTAAGTGAAAGAGCTAGCTAGCTTGCTATCTCTATGCTAATGTTGGCTAGCTTTATCACAGTTAGCTCACTTTTTCCATCTAAATAACACTGATACAACTTACCAAATGTAAACATGTCTGCCAGCTGTTGGTAGCTTACTGCTGATGCTGTCATACTATAGATATTACAAGCCTATGGGAAAAAGTAGTTTTGGCTGCGATGGAGGTCACTGTATAGAGAAAGTTAAGGTGTTTTTGGGGGCTGTGCGTTGTGGTAATTCGGCAATTGTGTGGCTATGGGGGAGTTTTCTATACAGCTTGCAGAGTGCGGGCTAAACTAAAATGCAATGCTTTGGCCATGGATCCAATCGCGGATATTGTGGCATTTCAGAGAAGCCCTAGAGCCATTCTTTCTTTGGATGAGTGGATTGTGGATTTTGCATTTTTTGATCTTAGGATCAATGTTGTCAGAGTTGCTTCTTGTTGAAGAGGCAGCTGCTAACATTAGCTTGCTATAACTAGCTATCCTCTTCCTCACTTTCTGAATGAATTTGTGGCTCTTTCTTTCAAGGTAAAATAATAAGTTTTGTTTTTGTTGTGTACTGCCATGTTGTTAACATAGCTACATTTGTAACTGGTACAGGCTAGTAAATAATTCTCAACCTAGCCAGCTAATGTTATATGGCAAGCTAAAAACAGGGAAAGAGGGAGGAGAGAATTCACTTTGTTTCATCTGTTGCTGGCTTGCTAATGTTCACTCAAATACATATTTCCACATCTAATTGATTGATATTGATATTTTTATTCTATAAAGATTTGAATTGTCTATTTTGTGAATTTTGTAGAAAAATCATGACAGACATTTTCCACTTAACACGTACAGTAGGCTATTGTCAATATGTTCCTCCATCGTGTGAGTCATAGAAGTTCGGGGCTTTCCGGCAGTCTTCGTTGTTTTTATATGCGGGAGCATAAATTGTAAAATTGTAAACTAATAAATCATTTTTAAAGTTAGAATCCATGTATATTAGTTAATATACAGCACCAACTACATACATATCTGTTACCTGGACTTGAATGAAATGTTAATCTGTAACGGTTTTCTTGGTGAGAAGGAGAGTCGGACCAAAATGCAGCGTGTAGATTGCGATCCATGTTTAATGAACAACGTAAACACGAATTAACACAAACACTACAAAACAAAAGAACGTAATAAAACCAAAAACAGCCTATACTTGTGTCAACTAACATCAAACAAGGACATCAAGAAAATCACCCACAACAAACTCAAAGAATATGGCTGCCTAAATATGGTTCCCAATCAGAGACGATAAACACCTGCCTCTGATTGAGAACCACTCCAGACAGCCATAGACTTTGCTAGATAACCCCACTAGCTACAATCCCAATACATACACACCAAAACCCCAGGACAAAACACACCACAATACAAAAAACCCGATGCCACACCCTGGCCTGACCCAATACATGAAGAAAAACACAAAATACTTAGACCAGGGCGTGACATAATCAATCATTTGGAGGGGGACAAGGCTCACAGGCAGGGCAGGTGGAGTAAACATGTAGGTAGGTAGGAGAAGGTATGGAGGCCTGAAAATCAGTGTTAGGGAAGCTACTCTGAAAATATAGTTTACCAAGCTACAAATGACTTCACTCTGGAAGATGTTAAGCTACACTAAAGCTATTCTTAAGAAAAATATAATTTATTTAATTAAAGTTACTTAGAAAAAGTTCCAGTAGTAAGCTACACCGCTACATGGCAAAAAAGTAATTAACCACCAAAAACAATGCTTAGATTTGAATATAGTTCAACTGCTACCAAGCTACTGCAAATGTAGTAAAATCATTTGTTGAACTACATGTAGTTCACTACTCCCCAACACTGCTGATATTACAGACAGAAAATTACAATAAGTGTAGATATTCTGTCATTTCTGTAGTGATATTATGGATGTCTTCTATGTCTCAGCCTCCAGTATTTATGCTGCAGTAGTTTATGTGTCGGGGGGCTAGGGTCAGTTTGTTATATCTGGAGTACTTCTCCTGTCCTATTCGGTGTCCTGTGTGAATCTAAGTGTGCGTTCTCTAATTCTCTCCTTCTCTCTTTCTTTCTCTCTCTCGGAGGACCTGAGCCCTAGGACCATGCCCCAGGACTACCTGACATGATGACTCCTTGCTGTCCCCAGTCCACCTGACTGTGCTGCTGCTCCAGTTTCAACTGTTCTGCCTTATTATTATTCGACCATGCTGGTCATTTATGAACATTTGAACATCTTGACCATGTTCTGTTATAATCTCCACCCGGCACAGCCAGAAGAGGACTGGCCACCCCACATAGCCTGGTTCCTCTCCAGGTTTCTTCCTAGGTTTTGGCCTTTCTAGGGAGTTTTTCCTAGCCACTGTGCTTCTACACCTGCATTGCTTGCTGTTTGGGGTTTTAGGCTGGGTTTCTGTACAGCACTTTGAGATATCAGCTGATGTACGAAGGGCTATATAAATAAATTTGATTTGATTTGATTTGATGTATGGATTTCTTCTCTCATTTTATATTAACCAATGCCATCCAATAATGTATCCTGACATGTTTCTTCACTTATTGCACTGATAAGCGACATGCTTTGCCAAAAACACACTATACATAAAGCATACTGTGATGTTATTCTCTGTGTTTTAGAGACAGATAATCACAGACACATTCACACACAGGCTCTCCCCTCCAGTTTTGCCACAAGGCGCTGTTTTCCAGCTGTTTAAACCGCTGCTGAAATTAGCTGCTCAGCCATTGGAAGGGAAGACAGGCAGGATACCAGTAGTTACTGTTTGATTGGCAGAGTAGCTGCAATTAGCAGGTTGGATCTCTCTTTTATATGAACATGTATGAAAACAGCTCAGAGAAGCACACTGTGGTTTAACCCCACACACTGATCCAGGAGCTGTGGTATAGTGAGCTGATTTCGATCTTCTGCTGCTACCCACCCAACCCACATGGGCCAACCCAGAGTCTCTAAACTCTGATGAGGAACTGTGCAGTGATAGAGATGTGCTATTATGAGTTGGGTGTTGTAGGAGTCCATGATATACCTGTACAGTGTCATTGGTCATGACCAAGCCAATATCAAGGTTGAATAATCACCTGTCACTGTCCTGCTCTTTTCTGATTCTCGTGGCATTATCATAAGCAATAGAAACAGAACAGAGTTAATAGCACAAAGAGTGTAGAGGCATCCGTTTACAGGCCTCTGTGTGTCTACTCCTCCCAGCAGCACTCAGGAGAGGCTCAGCAGTGGTCTCCTTCCTTATCAAAGCACATTTAACAGGGGGTAATCCAATCAGGTGGGATAACAGGGCTGCTCTCTCTGCTCTGCTCTGTGTGGAGGAGGATCAGGGGACTCCTCTGCTTCCCATTACTGTGTGTCTCTCTCTCCAGCCGGGGCTATCCTAATCCCATTTCCCCATCTAAAGCTTTAACCCAAACAAGCACACAGGACAATAATCTCTGGTCACACTCCTGCGGGCTGCCCCCGGCCCCTGATTCTGCTAATGGAGAATCTCTCTCTATCTCTGTTTGTCTGTCTGTCTGTCTCTCTCTGTCTCCGTCTCTCTCTCTCTCTAAATCTCTCTCTCTATTTCTCTCTCTCTCTCTCTCTCTCGCTCTCTCTCTCTAAATCTCTCTCCCTCTCTCTGTATTTACCCCTCTTTGTATTCTCTTCATCTCTGTTTATAAGTAACGTTACTGTATGTCTGTTTTCATTCTTCATTTTTCTCTTTCAACACACATAAATAATCACAGAGTGCTGGTGAGAATCTGGACAGCACATATCCGATGTTTTCAATTGAGCATGTCAACAGCATTGTTTGTGAGCATGTTTGAATACCAGTTGTCTGATTGTTGTTGCCAAATACAACAACAATGCCTAACAGAAAAATATAACAAAACAATTTGATGCCGAAAGGGTAAAAAAGGTGGGGATTTGCTTGGCTGCATCCCTCGTCTGTCTCTCTGTCATTGTATAGGCACATGCGACCCAGATGCAGATAAAGCTCTCGGTCTGGATGAGTCTGATCCAAGGACTGGCTTCTCCAGATGCCACCCTCAGTGTCTCAGATCACTTACACGCTCTGATGGACTCTCTCAGCTTCATCCACAGTTCTCATTTCTCTTTCTTTGTTTCGATCAGAGAGATGTGGCCCCAACTTTCTAATAAATACCAATTGAAAATGGCTGGCTGGTGCAGTACGCTTCAAACAATACTGTTCCATTCGGAGTTTTCATGTTCCATATAGAAGCCATTATTCTTTGTCTCGTATCTTTGTGTGAATGTGTTAATAACGATTGCTGAATGTTTTGTGGATGAGGAGGAAAATCTTTATGTTCTGGTATCTGTGGAAGTAAAATGTGTGGGCCTAGTAATATTTGACAAATTATCATCATAGGCCACCAGCTCTACTTTTGTGTTTCTTTTAGATGCATTTGGACAAAGGAGATGAAGGGCTGTGGTCTATCATGGAACACAATCTCCAGACAGGTAGAAGATGGCCAACAGTGGTGCTCTCTCGTGACGAAGCCTTATGTTCCACATACGAACAAAGAGGATTAAGTAAAGTAAAGGGAGTATCAAATCAAATCAAAGTTTATTTGTCACGTGCGCCGATGTAAGGAGTGCGAACTGGCGGCAGAGAAGTCCGACGCAGGAGAGCAATAACTGTGTTTTCAACGGCGCAGTTTATTAACAAAACCCACTGGAAAACAGAACAATAAAATAAATGGGTACATAACCCAACGCACACCAGGACAGACGAGCACAAGCACTTACAACAAACAATCACCCACAAGGACATGAGGGGGAACAGAGGGTTAAATACACAACATGTAATTGATGGGATTGGAACCAGGTGTGATTGAAGAGAAGACAAAACCAAAGGAAAATGAAAAGAGGATCAGCGATGGCTAAAAGGTTGGTGACTTCGACCGCCGAACGCCGCCCGAACAAGGAGAGGGACCAACTTCAGTGGAAGTCGTGACAGCCGAATACAACAGGTAGACCTTACAGTGAAATGCTTACTTAGTAGAGAGAACAGTCTTTGACTAGGGTGGCTGGGGTCTTTGACAATTTTTAGGGCCTTCCTCTGACATCGCCTGGTGTAGAGGTCCTGGATGGCAGGCAGCTTAGCCCCAGTGATGTACTGGGCCGTACGCACTTCCCTCTGTAGTGCCTTGCGGTCGGAGACCAAGCAGTTGCCGTACCAGGCAGCAATACAAAAAGTCAGGATGCTCTCGATGTTGCAGCTGTAGAACCTTTTGAGGATCTGAGGACCCATGCCAAATCTTGTTAGTTTCCTGAGGCTTTGTCGTGCCCTCTTCACGACTGTCTTGGTGTGTTTGGACCATTCTAGTTTGTTGGTGATGTGGACACCAAGGAAAATAAAGCTATCAACCCGCTCCATTACAGACCTGTCGATGAGAATGGGGGAGTGCTCGGTCCTCCTTTTCCTGTAGTCCATAATCATCTCCTTAGTCTTGGTTACGTTGAGGGATAGGTTGTTATTCTGGCACCACCTGGCCAGGTCTCTGACCTCCTCCCTATAGCCTGTCTCGTCATTTTTGGTGATCAGGCCTACTGTTGTGTCATCTGCAAACGTAATGACGGTGTTGGAGTCGGGCCTGGCCATGCAGTCGTGGGTGAACAGGGAGTACAGGAGGGGACTGAACACACACCACTGAGGGTGAACACACACCCCAGTGTTGAGCATCAGCGTGGCAGCGTGGCTACCCTCACCACCTGGGGGCGGCCTGTCAGGAAGTCCAGGATCCAGTTGCAGAGGGAGGTGTTTAGTCCCAGGATCCTTAGCTTAGTGATGAGCTTTGAGGGTAATATGGTGTTGAATGATTAGCTGTAGTCAATGAATAGCATTCTCATGTAGGTTTTACTTTTGTCCAGGTGGGAAAGGGCAGTGTGGAGTGCAATAGAGATTGCATCATCTGTGGATCTATTTGGGCGGTATGCAAATTGGAGTGGGTCTAGGGTGTCCCACATATGCTGAGCACTTGTTGGCTGCTTTTCCTTCACTCTGCTGTCCAACTCATTTTGGTGTCCTTCAGTCGTGTTTTTTGCAGAAATCTACCATGAAGTCTCCTCTGAACAGTTGATGTTGAGATGTGTCTGTTACTTGAACTCTGTGAAGCATTTATTTGGGCTGCAACTTCTGAGGCTGGTAACTCCAATTAACTTATCCTCTGCAGCAGAGGTAACTCTGGGTCTTCCTTTCCTGTGGCGGTCCTCATGAGAGCCAGTTTCATCATAACGCTTGATGGTTTTTGTGACTGCACTTGAAGAAATGTTAAAAGTTATTGAAATGTTCCATTTTGACTGACCTTCATGTCTTAAAGTAATGATGGACTGTCATTTCTCTTTGCTTATTTGAGCTGTTCTTTCCATAATATGGACTTGGTATTTTACCAAATAGGGCTATCTTCTGCAGACCACCCCTACCTTGTCACAACACAACCGATTGGCTCAAATGCATTAAGAAGGAAAGAAATTCCACAAGTTAACTTTTACCAAGGCACACCTGTTAATTGAAATGCATTCCAGGTGACTACCTCATGAAGCTGGTTGAGAGAATGCCAAGAGTGTGCAAAGCTGTCATCAAGGCAAAGGGTGGCTACTTTGAAGATTCTAAATTAGAAAATATATTTAGAATTGTTTAATACTTTTTTGGTTACTACATGATTACATATGTGTTATTTCATAGTTTTGATGTCTTCAGTATTATTCTGCAATGTATAAAATAGTAAAAACAAAGAAAAACACTTGAGTAGGTGTGTCCAAACTTTGGACTGGTACTGTACTGTGTGTAGACATTCACAAGTTTTCAGGCCCCTTCCATTTTTCCACATTTTGTTACATTACAGCCTTATTGTAAAATGGATTAAAATAAAATACAATGTCTTCATCAATCTACACACAATACCCCATAATGACAAAGAGAAAATAGGTTTTTAGAAATGTACGTATGTATTCAGGTTCATCCTGTTTCCATTGATCATCCTTGAGATGTTTCTACAACTGGATTGGAGTCCACCTGTGGTAAATTGAATTGACTGGACATGATTTGGAAAGGCACACACCTGTCTATATTAGGTTAGCAAAAACCAAGCCATTAGCCAAAACCAAGCCATGAGGTCAAAGGAATTGTCTGTATTGTTCTGCTGCATTGAAGGTCCCCATGAACACAGTGGCCTCCATCATTCTTAAATGAAATCATTTTGGAACCTCCAAGACTCAGGGGAGAAGGTCCTTGGTCAGGGAGGTGACCAAGAACCCGATGGTCTCTCTGAGAGAGCTCCAGTGTTCCTATGTGGAGATGGGAGACCCTTTCAGAAGGACAACCATCTCTGCAGCACTCCACCAATCAGGCCTTTATGGTAGAGTGGCCGGACGGAAGCCACTCCTCAGTAAAAAGCACATGACAGCCCACTTGGAGTTTTCCAAAAGGCACCTTAATGACTCTTAGACCATAAGAAACAAGATTCTCTCGTCTGATGAAACCAAGATTGAACTCTTTAGCCTGAATTCCAAGGGTCACGTCTGGAGGAAACCTGGCATCATCCCTCCGGTGAAGCATGGTGGTGGCAGCATCATGCTGTTGGAATGTTTTTCAGCTGCAGGGACTGGGAGACTAGTCAGGATCAAGGTAAAGATGAAAGGAGCAAAGTACAGTGATGAAACCTGCTCCGGAGTGCTCAGGACCTCAGACTGGGGCGAAGGTTCACCTTCCAACAGGACAACGACCCTAAGCACACAGCCAAGACAATGCAGGAGTGGCTTTGGGACAAGTCTCTGAATGTCCTTGAGTGGCCCAGCCAGAGCCCGGACTTGAACCCAATCAAGCATCTCTGGAGAGACGTGAAAAAAGCTGTGCATCCAACCTGACAGAGTTTGAGGCGATCTGCAGAGAAGAATGGGAGAAACTCCCCAAATAAAGGTGTGCCGAGCTTGTAGCGTCATACCCAAGAAGACTCAAATGTAACAAGAAAATAGAACTTTCAATAGATCTGAATTACTTTCCAAATGCACTGCTAAAAACGATGGCATTGATCTGCAATTGTTTTATTTTTTTGGTAAATGTATTTAAAAATATATTTGTACTTCTCTAATTACATTGGTAACCAGTTTATAATAGCAATAAGGCACCTCAGGGGTATGTCATATATGGCCAATATACCACGGCTAAGGGCTGTGTTTAGGCATTGCGGCATGCGTAAGAACAGCCGTTAGCCATGACATATTGGCCATATACCACACCTCCTGGGGCCATATTGCTTAAGTGGAGGATACTGACTGCAGGTTTATTGTACCGACCGATGCTCTGGTTATATCTTACAAAGAGTCAGTTGTGGTGACTAGTTAAACGTCTTGGGTTTCACTGGTTCCACTTACTTCCAATTACCTCTGAATCTAAATGACCTACATTTTAGAAATGGGGTTCCTTCATTTTGGAGCCTCGTATTACAATTTGAGACTAAGGAATTGAAAACATTGCACAGAGTTCTTTCACTGTCCTGTACCTCTGCAAATCAGACCAGTCATTGCTGCAAATGTGGGGGTCTGCTTGTTTAGTAACCTTAGTCCCATCCTGCCAATATATAAATCACTTCCTTTCAATTAAATCAACTCAAGCATACTATCTGTTTATCTGCATCTGCATCATCCACGTGTTGTTAGTCTCTGTTGTTTGAAGTTGGATAGTGCCGCATCAGCAATAGTCTATGACCTAAAGATCTCAGTTAAAACAGTGGCTTCTAACACATCACTGAAAGTCAACTATAAAGTAAAAAGTCAAAGAACAGTGGTTTAGCGGAAGATCAAGACACCCATGGCAGCATCTCACTTCATTCATAGACATTGGGATGATGCTGAAGTATGCCCATCCCCACATGTGTTACATTATCATAGGATGGCTGATGCAAAGTAACAATGTTTTGAGGCCAAGAAGTCTAGTCTACAATCTCAAATTTTTGAGGAATTGCTTCAGTCCACAGATCAGTATGGGGCCTGCTGATCAATTTCCTCATGTTCCCCTCTCCAAATAAACCCAGTGGTCTGAGTGGAGGGACTACGGTAAACATGGCGAGAGGTAGAGATGGAGGGGGGTAGGATAGAGGGGAGCTCTGGGCCCTGGAAGTCTCCACCTGACGGGGTGGTGGATGTCCAGAGACGAGCCCCTTCAGAAGCACAAAGCTGGCCTTGTGTGAGATAAGCGTCGGGCACCAGGAGGCCCCTACGGCACTATTTTCTCAATCAGACAGAGTTTGTTTTCTTTAGGCCTCAATGCCTAGGCCTGTCAGGCGAGCAGCATGCTGGCAGCGCTGGAGGTTGTGCCGGGGCAGTGCTGCTTGTAAAAAAATGGGGCTCCTACAGGGTGGGTGGGGAGTTTAGGGGGATCCCTGACATTTGCCTCTTCTTTAACAATATTTATTTGCTTAACTGAACCCTCACCCACCAGGCTTCCAGTTCTCAATCCAAAGAATTCTATTCCCCGTAGCCAACCCAAAGTAGAGCATGTTTCTGAAGGGTTCAAAAGCTGTCCCTCTGCCACGACCAGGATTAGACCATGTAATGTTACTCCACTCCAGGCTGCTGCTGCTGCTTCTGTGTCCTCATATCTACTTCATTAGTGTCAAGCAGAGGTCTGCACTGCATTTCTATTGTGGTCAGAAACTATGTTAAGCCTCTTTGCACACATCTTTGCGTCCTGATTGGTCCCTGCTCTTGTCTAATGAACTCTCCCTGTTGTTGTAATTTAAGCCTGTTTGGCCAGTAAATTGCAATGTGATTGATCTAATGGTTTCCCCAACAACCTCCTATCTAGATTTAAACCACAGGAGAATCATTTCTGTTTCTAGTGTTTTTTCAGTTTCACAGTTTATATTGCAGCCAGGCTTCACGTGCCCCATGCTCACTTTCTAACTCTTTTTGTTTGGCAAGATCATTGTGGTAAAACATTATGAGCTTTTATTGCGAAAAACCACAGAGACTTAATGTTAGAAGAATGTTTTCTTGGTAAGGAACATTCTAAAAATTATACTAAAATGTAATTAGAAGCAGTTGCTTCCCTGCAGTGAAGATAGGAAAGCCCTAAATCCATGCTTTGCTGTTGAACAGATTCATCTTGAAATATTCAACAAACAAAACCAAATTAACAATTCATCCCATATCGTACTGCATACTAAACATTATATGCATTGTCATCAATGTGTATTGGAGAGGCATCCAGACAGACAGTGTGTGGTATTCTCTCTCTTTCTTTCATACTTATCACGCACGTGTACAGTACACATTGTCCATCTGTCATTGTCCCTCGTAGTATTTTAAACGTTGCCTCAATTCAGGCTACTTTCTTCAACATTTGGCAGGCATGTGACCCTTTCAAACCTCTATGCAGAGACTATTTAAAGTGTTTTCTCTCTAGGCACATTTATTCTTTTTCTATCCATTCTTCAATGTGCCTTGGCGCTACCTGGACACCAGGTCTCCCCTCTCCCTGCTCTCCCAAGATCCTGGCTCCACGGAAACAGGAAATGGTAACAGAATTGCACTGCTTTTCCTTCCCTCCTATCTGTATTCCTACTGAATAAACAAAAACACACAGCATGTGCAATAATATGTATGTGTTGAAAAATGGGCCCAGAACATGGTATAAAGCCAAGGAGTTCTGTACAATTTTGGTACTTTCTCAAGCTTGTTGTCTGATTACTTTCTGAAAATACATGATTAGGATTACTATGGGTGATGACTCAGTGAATCATTACTGGGTCTAGTAGAAACATCAGTGTTTGCAAAAGGCAGCAACATTTTCATAATTGAATAACATTTTCTTACAGTTTCTTGGAATGGTTTTAGAACATTCCTGTGACAGTTCCAGAGTACCTTCTGACTGGCTTGTATGTGTATTATGTTGGGTCAGTCTGTGTGTATACAGTAGGTTTCTGATGTTGGGCCAGTGTTGTGTATGGGTCTGGTGTTGGTTCTGATGCTGGGCCAGTGTTGTGTATGGGTCTGGTGTTGGTTCTGATGCTGGGCCAGTGTTGTGTATGGGTCTGGGGGGGTTCTGATATTGGGCCGGTGTTGTGTATGGGTCTGGTGTTGTTTCTGATGCTGGGCCAGTGTTGTGTATGGGTCTGGTGTTGGTTCTGATGCTGGGCCAGTGTTGTGTTGGGTCTGGTGTTGGTTCTGATGCTGGGCCAGTGTTGTGTTGGGTCTGGTGTTGTGTATGGGTCTGATGTTGGGTGAGTGTTGTGTCTGACTGGTCTTTCTGTGTGTATGGGTTTTGTGTTGGGTGAGTGTTGTGTCTGACTGGTCTTTCTGTGTGTATGGGTTTGGTGTTGGGTGAGTGTTGTTTAGAGGGTCTTATGTTAGGCCAGTGTTGTGTCTGATTGGGCTGTTAGACTCTAGAGTTAAATGGATCCACCACCTCTCATCTCCAACCACCATGTGTTATGAGTCCCTCTTCAGCCCTGGGAGAGCATATGGTGAAGCCCCCCTGCTTTATATAGTATCTGTGGATTTGCTAACAAGGCCCTGTTGGATCCTGCCAGATATTCATTTTTAATCGTGGAGCAAAACCACAATTGAGTCAAAAGAGATAGGCTCTGCTCTGACTTCATAGCATCTTGCGGTCTACTTTTCCCTTTGGATTTTTTCCTTGAGTTCTTTCCCCTCTTCCTTTCTCTTTTTTTCCTTTCATCTCAATTTGAAAAGCAGCTGGATCTTCCATCTTGCCCCTCTTTCTCTTGTCTTTGTTCTATTGATTTCTTACACCAGTGTTTTATAATTTCAATGTTCCGTTATAAAATACATTTTCTGTGGCTGGCTTAATGCGTTCAAGAGCTGTATTAGAGCTGTATGGTACAACCCAATACGTAACTTCATCATTCTTAATGAAATAGGGCTGGATGAGGGGTGTTAATAATTTTATACTGTATCGTCTGAGGAGTTAGCCATAGTTTTATCTCGAGTACATTTAGAGTAACAGGAGAAAAATAGCGTACAAATCATCAGTGCACTCTTTCATAGGGCCTGCCATGAAGGCAGCAGTTAGCCCCTGCTGAGTGCAGATGTAGACAGGCCAGGCCAAAAGAACAAGACCTCTATTCCAGAATACAACCATTAAAATGTGCCTGTGATAAGTAACCATGAAACCAAAATGGCTGTTTTCCTATGCTGGCGCTATGGGATGTGCCCAATCAACATGGACCTCAGAGCCACACCAAGACTCGCTGAGTTATTGCTGAGGCTTGGACTGGGCTTGGACTGGGCTTAGACTGGGCTTGACCTAGCCCTAACCTCGCCTGCACCAGTTAATGCTGGACAAACACAGAGAGGGAAAAGCCCTAAAACCCAGGAAGGCCAGACCTCAATGGTTCTAAGCTGAATCAACCCAAAAGCCTCCATTAGTCCCATAGACAGTCACATGCATGATTAAATGGCTTAGAGGGATATACACCTACGACATGTGGCATGCCTCAGTAGCCTCCTCTTGCCATATTGTCAGGTTGTTTTCCTACCAGTGGACTTTTGTCCAACATAAACCTAATACCGAGACAGACCCAATTCAGACATTCCAAAACACATAACTCTGCACATGTTCTGGAGGGGGTACCAAGGGTACCTGACTCCCGTGCCCAGCTCCAGTGCTGCTGATCTGGGCTGAGGACAGGGTAGCGCTGGTTCCCTCTGTTGTCTTTCCCAGGGCAGGACTGGAGTTTGTCAGTGTGTGAGGTGCTTTGCAGAGCTGGGACACATTCTCTCTTTTATTTTGTTGTTTGGAATTTTCCCTCAAGTTTCTTCTTCTCATTATTGTTATTGTTTTGGAGTGAAGTGAGTCCCAGCCCAAGCAGCGTGTGTGTAAATCAAACAGTGTCTTTGGCTGATTTAATGTAAAATGGGAACGCTGGGTGATTTGTCATCCACTGCAAAGTAGACTTCAGCACTTCCAGCAGCATACAGAGAGAAGTAGCAAGTCTCCATTGTAGGATGGGATGATCATCACTATACAGGGTTTATGTCAATTGTAACTATATATACAGTAGCTGTCAAAATAGGTGTTTGTTATTTTGCAAATGTTAAACAGTGGAGAAATGCTTAACTGCGCTCAGTTAACAGTTCATGGATGGATGTCTAAGGAAACTGTCGTGACAAGAAGAAAGAACGTCTGGATGTTGTGAACAGCCTAGTGTTAGTGATTAAGGTCTAGTGAAAATGTGGACAGCCACTGAGAGATGGAGAGCCTAGAATATATAGGGGGAGGGAGGAGAGAGAGAAAGAGAGATAAAAAGAGGAGAGAAGGGAGAGGGAGCGAGAGGGAGGGATGTATCGGCTTTGCGTAATAGCCTTATGCTCTCTGTGCAATGAGGGAGATATTTTGTAGGTCTTGATTGAGTGTGCTGTTTTAGTAACGTGAAAACCACATTCTACACACACACACACGCACGCACACACACACACACACACACACACACACGGCAAACACTCACACACAGTGTGCTTATGTATTGTGACCTGGTGGGGCGCCAGTGAGCCCAGGAAAGACGCAGGGCCCGAGGCCCGCTGACACCTCTCCCCAGCCCGGCAGACATATTTATTTAGAATCCCCAACCTCCTCCAACCTCCAGCCCTTCTCTCCCCGTTGTCTGCAGGCCGCCATGCCAATCCAAACACCATACGCCTTTCCAAACCGCTCAAGAGCATGATTTCAGAAAGAAGAGAACCTTTTCCCCCATTTTCCCCTTCTCGTGCCCAAACTCTCCCACCCCTCCGTCTCACTATGTCTTTCAAAGAGAAGGGGGAATGGGACAGGAGAGGAGTGAGGTAGAGGACAGAAGATGGGAGGGATGCATAGAAGGAAAGAGAAGAGGGAGGGTTGGTAAGGGGTTTTTCCATCTAGTCCAGGCTGTAAAATTAGTTTCCAAACAGCAGGATGTGCGACTCTTGGGATGCACAACACACACTGCCGTGTAGCCGTGGATGTTTTTTGTGGGTTTGGGGAAATCTGACACCCAACAACCCAGCCACCCCCTCCATCCCTTCCTACCACTATGGAGGAGAAGGAAGGGGGAGATTCAGAAACAATACTACTCCACAGATGACCATGTATATGTATATTTCAGAGTCACACCATGCCAGGTGACTAGAGTTTGCTTCATGAAGTCATAAGCCCACTGAGGACGATGTGACATAAGCAGTCCCCAGTGAGAGCATTGCTGAAGGCTCTCTAAACAGGTTTAATTGGGCCAAGCAGACATACCCAGACAGGCAGGAGGCTTGGGAAAAAGACCTGAAGGAACACTGTGCTAGTATCTGGGTTAGGGCTGGTCTATGGCTCAGTCAGTATGTTCAGAGCCAGTTGACACACTGCAGTATCCAAGAGGGCTGCACTGAATTACCAGTACCAGTTGTTTATCCCAAAATATACTCATACACTATATGACTGGTTCATTGCTCAAGGCACATCTTCTGCTCTGAAAGGGTGGTTGTGTGTACGTGTGCATGTGTGTGAGTGTGTGCATGCATACGTGTGTGTGTGCTTGCGTGCGTGCCGGCGTGTGCGGGCTTGCCTCTCGCTGTCTGTGACACCCCCCATAGGGAATGGTAAAAATCAGCCATAACAAAATTGAAATGTATACTATATTATTTTCCCTTGATAAATGATGAAGCTCTCGTCTAATAAATAATATATGGCGCGTCAAATATTTATACGAACAGCAAAGAAGGAAGAGTAAGAAACATGGAGATAGGTCCATGTTCACTTTTCTAATCAAAATAATACAACAATAGAAAGAGCTAGACAGAGA